>NC_142801.1:41140713-41440713 GCF_049724085.1 Artemia sp. Qi Xiang Cuo
TTTACAGCTTTTAGGATAACTCAACAACAAGAAATAATTTTCAAATACCATTTCAGAGCAAGTTACTTTCTTAATGTCCCTCCTAAACCCATTTTAAATGTAGAAGTAATTATCATTTTCACCCAAAAATACACGGGAGTGCTTTTTTGATACCTCAACTCTAAGAAATATTTTTTAAACACCATGTCAGAGCAAGTTAATTTCTTAAAGCCCCTCATAAAACCAATTTTCAAGTTGAATTAATTATCTATATAACAAACAAATATAGTGTACAGCTATTATGATAAAGGAACACCAAGACATAATTTTAAAAAGCAATTTCAGTTAACGTTAATTTCTTAATGTCCCTCATAAACCCATTTTCAAACTTGAAGTACTTATCTTTTTCACCCAAAACTATACTTTAGTTTAAATCAACTCTAATTTAACTCAACCTCATTCAATTCAACACTTGGGAACCTTAACCCCGATAAACTCAACCTCCATTCAACTTCACTCCTATACAATTTGATCCTCATACAACTAACCTCATCATTCATCAGCAGAACCCTTATGCAACCCAATCCCCGCTTAGCCAAACCCTATTTGACTCAGCCCCCATTAAAATCAATTCCATTCAGCTCAACCTTCTTTAAATCAATAATGTACCTATAAAATGTATTTCAGCTCGTTTTGTCAGAAACAATAAAAGTTGACTCAAAATGAAACGATCTTTATTCACTGCTTAAGTCTCATGTAAGCATTTTTTATGCTGCTTTGATGCAAAACTATTCCTCCTCCTCCTCCCTCTAAAAAACAACAATCTATCCTTGTGCTTTATACACTTTAAATTCGCAAAAATATCCGTGCCCAGGACCCGAACACCCTAGAATATCAACAGGAATGGGGTTGAATGGGGGTTGAGTCAATTAGGGTCGGGTAAAACGGGGGTTGAGTTGCGTGAGGGTTGAATGAAATGAGGGTTGTATTGAACCGAGGTTGAGTAGGAATTGAATGGAACGGTGGCTGAGTTACAGGGAGGTTGAGGTAAACGGGGTTAAGCGGTGGTTGAGTTATATCGCTTTGGATTGAATGGGGTTGAGGTAAACAGGAGTCGAGTCAAGGGAAGCGGAGGATTGAATAGAACAGGGGTTCTGTTAAATGGCTTGAGTTAAACGGAGGCTGAGTTGCATGGGATTTGAGAAAAATGGGACTGGGGGTTGAGTTGAACAGGGTCGAGTTAAAGAGAGAGGGTTGAGTAAAGCGGGGTTCAGTTGAATGAGGATTGAGTTGCACGCACACCCGAAAAACTAACGAAAATACTTCTGCTTATATTCGCTTACCAATAACGATCGTCTGGTAGACAAGGCATAAACAACTTCAGAATAATATGTAATGGGTTATCTACATAATCCTTATAGCTGAAACAACGAACCTGAATTAACAATCTCATATGCTTACTAACTATAGAAAACTGCGTGTCGCATGCCAATGCAAGGTACCCAGCTAGAATCCCTAAGGGACTTATCCTGGGGTTGTCATTGTGAAAATGGTAATTAAATCCATCGCAGGAAGATCCTCTATAGGAGGACAACTGTGGCAGGGCGTAATATCCAGATCTATGGACAACGGCCTCTGCAAAGGGCTGCCTCGACCTTTTCGGGGTACCTGCAAGACTGGGAACCTTGCGGTAAACTCTATTCCCACTTGAGGAGTGGCGCCCCTCGAGGAAATTATAACCTAGTAAACAACACAGCATTTGCGCGGGATTCTGACTAATGGATAATTCTTATGGGCTTGGTATGTTTTGATGGGCGTCTTTGGGCTGAAAAACCTCTTCCTAGCTAATTTATCTATTATGGGTTGCCTCCCCGTAGTAGCATAATATTTGTAGGCATGAATATATAATGAGTCGGAGGTAATAGGCTTGAGAATGTCTGTGCAGGATTTCGACTCTTGTTGATAGAAGAGCATCGCCAAGTGCTGAAAACCATGTTGTGACCAAGATGGGCCCAGGATTACACAAAGCCTCCATTCATGGAGGTCCCAGGGACTTCTTGCTGTCCGGTTCTAAGCCGGCTTAAGCACTTCGGTGTAGACTTAAGAAGATATGCGATCCCCGTCCTGCACTGGTATCCGGGAGCATTGCTTTACCTGAGGCCAAAATAATTTCAATGATTTAAAGAACATGAAAATTGGAACTTGGAATGTTACGACGTTAAAAAATTAAGATCGTCTCGACAGTTTGACTCACGAATTCAGACGATTTGAACTAGACTTATTAGGAGTTTCAGAAACTCATGTCTAAGGGGAAGGAAGCATGAAATTAGGTGATAATGAATTTGTTTACTCAGGCAGGAAGGATGGGGTGCATAGACAGGGAGTAGGGCTCAGGATGAATAAGGAAGCTGCTGAGTCTTGGTTACGCTCGGAAGGTATTAATAATAGAATACTAATTGCTCATCTTATGACTAGAAAGTTCAGAGTATCAGTTACAGTAGTATACGCCCCTGTAGAACCAACTGACGGAGATACTAGTGACTCAGATGAATTTTACTTACAGTACAGGAGCAAATAGACAGGGTCCCAGGTAGAAATATGATGTTATTACTGGGAGATTTTAACGCCCAGGTTGGTAGAAATAGGGATAGATGGTATCCTAGCCAAGGTAAATTTGGCGTAGGAAAAGAAAACAGTAATGGATACAGACTTTTGCAATTTTGTTGGTACAACAGTCTAGTTATAACCAATACGGTGTTTGGTCATAAAATGGCTCATAAGTTAATATGGTATTCGCGTGATGGTAAGACAGCAAACCTTATTGATCATGTTATAGTAAACCGAAGACTGGCAGGATCAATACAAGATACTAGGTTATATAGGAGGGCCGTTATTGATGTTAAAAGTAAAGATCACCATCTAGTAGTGTCAAGGGTTAATTTAAAGCTGAAATATCGGAAGGGTAACTATCTCCCGGGAAGTTATGATGCAGGTAGACTCCAGGATGAGAATTTGAGAGAAAATTCCCAGGAACAGGCGAATGCTAAACTTGAGAGTTTAAGATTTGATAATGTGGAAGAAGGTTGGAATAGTTTTAGAAAAATAATTTGTGAAGTTGCTGAAGGTGTATTAGGGAAGAAAGCTAGAACTGCAGCTAAGAATATTAGTGAAAAAGCTTTATGTGTAACAGAAAAGAGAAAGTACTTGTACAAGAATTATCTGAGTGACAAATCGTATGAAAACAAAAGGAATGCAAAGAGAGTGGAGAAAGCGTTAAAATATGAACTAAGGAGGTGTGAAGTGGAGGCCATGTATAAAATTGCCGAGGATCTGGAATATGCAGCTAGACGGCATAATAGTAAAATATTGTACTCGCATGTTAACAAATTGAGAGGGAGTCGTCAATTCGGACTTGTCCCAGTTAAAGTTAGGAATGGGGTCGCAATTAGCGATAAGGAAAAAACTAAAGCGAGATGGGCCGAACATTTTGAGAACTTGCTTAACCGAGATAGAGTTGCAGGAAATAATATAGAGGAAATTGTAAAATTTTGTGATACCTTGGATGTGAAGCAAGATTTGTTTTGTGAGGAGGAATTAGTAACAGTACTAAAAAGATTAAAGAATAATAAGGCTCCAGGTGCTGATAGCGTGGTAAATTAGTTTCTTAAATATGGTGGCTCTGAGGTTATAAATAAGTTATTGAATATTATGAATATGATTTTTGAAAAAGGGGAAGTACCTAACGATTTTAGGAAAAGCTTAATTAAGCCACTTTATAAGAAAGGTGATAAAAGGGAGTGTTGTAATTATCGAGGCATTAGTCTGGTCTCTGTAGGTAGCAAATTACTTAGTAATATGATACTTCTTAGACTGAAAGATGCCATAGACAAAGTTTTAAGCGAAGAACAGTGCGGTTTTAGAAAAGGTAGAGGATGTGTCGACCAAATTTTCACTCTTAGGCTAATAATTGAGAAGTGCCTGAGTAGTCAAACACCTTTGGTCCGTCAGTTTTATAGATTATGACCAAGCGTTCGATTCTCTTGATAGAAGAGCTTCAGTAAAGGTTTTATCCTTATATGGTATACCAGAAATACATTAAAGTGATTAGTACTATGTACGAGAATAACACTGCTGCGGTTAAAGTAGGAAATGAGGTTAGCAGCTGGTTTTGCATTAAATCAGGAGTTAAGCAGGGTTGTGGTCTATCCCCCTTTATATGGATTATTTTGATGGACTTTGTTTTAAGGAGCACAGAAAAGGCAATGGGAGACCACGGAATCAAATGGGGAGGAAAAAGTCTCCTGGATTTAGATTATGCTGATGATTTAAGCATCCTAGATGAAAGTGTGAGCAAAATGAATGAAGTTTTAGAGGTTTTGCGAGTTCAGGGTGCTAGAATTGGTTTGAAGATTAATGTTAGGAAGTCTAAGTAACTAAGGCTAGGAATAAGTGAAGATGAAAAGGTGACGTTGGGTAATGAAAAGATTGATCAGGTGGACAGCTTCACTTACCTTGCTAGTATTATTAGTAAAGACGGTGGGAGCAGTGAAGATTTTAAAAGTAGAATAGCCAAGGCTCAGGGTGTTTTTTCACAGTAAAAAAAAAGTCTGGAAGAATAGGAAGATAAGTCTACAAACCAAGATTAGAATATTAGAAGCTACAGTGATGACAGTGGTCAAATATGGCTTTGAAGCATGGACGCTCTGAAAAGCGGATGAAGATTTGCTTGATGTTTTCCAGAGAAATTGCTTAAGGATTGTTCTAGGTACCCAGCTAACTGGCTGTATTTCAAACAATAGACCATATGACAAATGTGGTACAATACTGCTCTCTAGGGCTATAATGAAATAAAGGTTGA
Source organism: Artemia sp. Qi Xiang Cuo (assembly GCF_049724085.1). NCBI lineage: Eukaryota > Metazoa > Arthropoda > Branchiopoda > Anostraca > Artemiidae > Artemia > Artemia sp. Qi Xiang Cuo. The sequence goes on from NC_142801.1 coordinate 41,145,551, forward strand.
TGTGGCTAGGGCACGTTGTGCGGATGAAGGATGACAGATTGCCAAAGATTGTTCTTTTTGCCCAACCGTCTAGGACTAAACGGAAAGCAGGTCGTCCCCGTCTGGGGTGGGAGGACGTCATAAAGAAAGATTTAAAGGCAATGGGAACTTCGTGAGTAGTAAGGGGATAGGCACTTGAAAGGGGACAAGGAAACTTACGCCTAAGGCATAGATATGTGTTTAGGTTTTCAATGCATTGGACGGTTACCAGGGTCATTTGCCTATTACAATGAACTCTACATGGGTTGATAGACATGTTTTCTATTATGACACGCATTTTTGGAGGACAGCCAGAGTATGTTAAATCCGTGGTTATTCATCTGTAAGTTGATTAGTAGGTTTTTTTTTTTTTAAAAACTTGGCTATTCGTTTCACGGGTTTCATTAATATAACGAGTAATGATCTAGAAAAGGGTAATTACTTCTTTAGTTTACGAGATTTGCGAATTTTTTGCGAAAAGGTATTAGCGTAAGGGTATTGCGATGGTTAAGAATGTCTCACGGGTAATTAAAGAATGGGGTGCTTACATTAGATACTTAATAGATTTGACGCTTACAAGTGACATTGCTAGAGTCAAATATATTTGGTGTTGGTGATATTATGACCCTCCAAGTCCCCTGGGGAAAGGGGTGCACAGTGTATCGGTATCGGAAGTATTATTTTTGGGCGTATTGGTATCGCAGGTATCTATACAGATTTTTAGTAGCTCGTATAAAAGATATTACTCATATCTACGTTCTTCCTATAAATTCAACCATCAGCAACTTCACAACGGCACTAAAAAAGGCAATTTTGGTGCAATGACTCAAGTGGAAAAGCTGGGGATAGTGGACTACCAGCACTTTTGGATTCACGTTTAATGGGTCATTCGAAAGCTAATGCTCGTATCTACGTGATGTTTATCATTTCTACCATCACTTAAAACAATACTTTTGATGTCACTTCTTAAGTAGATTAAATAAAAAAAAAGCACATAACCTCATCTAAATTAACCTTAAAAAAATGAAACTATCTTTTTTTTTATCATGAACTGTTTAGCGTATACGTAATAATTCTCTTCGTTTTAAGTTTTTTAATTTTGCTCCTTACTTTCAGTTTTTCGAACTAAGAACGAAAATCCTTTTGTGGGAATAACTTATGTTTTTGCAAGGAAGGTCATTTTTTGTAATGAGACCCAGTCATTTTTGTAATGAGACTCAGAAAGCGTTTTGATTTGTATTTTTTCAGTAAAGTGCAAATTTTTAAGTGACCATTAAGATTGAGCCATGGGGAAAGTCTTGTTTTCTGTCATTTTAGCACCGAACTACGACTTTACCCCGAAGAGGACGAATTTGCAATCAATTTCAAATTCTGAGAAGCTAATTGACTTAAAATTATTAATAACTATATTTTAGGCTTCCCAATTGCAAAAAAGAAGTAATGTCACGTTTGGTTATCTGTAATTGCATATCGACTATAATGTGGGGGGGGGGGGGGTTTAATTTATTTATCGATGCGGATTTTTGACAGTTTAACGATTGGTAGATTATTTGATGTTATTTTTGCTAATTTTTTGTTTAATGAAGTTCTTTACTTTTCTTTGAAAAACTTATTTTGTGGAAAAAGTGTTTTTTTTTGTTTTTTTTTTTAGAACTAAGAACGAAAATGCTTTTGTGGGAATAACTTATGTTTTTGCAAGGAATGTCATTTTTTGTAATGAGACCCAGTCATTTTTGTAATGAGACTCAGAAAGCGTTTTGATTTGTATTTTTTCAGTAAAGTGCAAATTTTTAAGTGACCATTAAGATTGGGCCATGGGGGGAGTCTTGTTTTCTACCATTTTAGCACCGAACTACGACTTTACCCCGAAGAGGACGAATTTGCAATCAACTTCAAATTCTGAGAAGCTAATTGACTTAAAATTATTAATAACTATATTTTAGGCTTCCCAATTGCAAAAAGAAGTAATGTCTCGTTTGGTTATCTGTAATTGCATATCAACTATAATGTGGGGGAGGGGGGTTTCATTTATTTATCGATGCGGATTTGTGACAGTTTCACGATTGGTAGATTATTTGATATTATTTTTTGCTAAATTGTAAGTAATAAATTCTTTCTTGAAGTCACCTCTGGGATACACAATACAGAAATTTTCATTAAAGAAATTATGAAAAAATTGTTCTGGTTCAAGAGGTTTATCCGATATTGGAATGCAGTTTTTAGAATGTGCCAATGAAGATGTATCGCTTGTGGAACTTATTTTTAGCCTCAGCTTCTTTACTGGGCTTCTGTCTTCTTCATTACTTCTATATTCTTCTATTTTTCTTCTGGCAAAAAATACAAATTTGCAGATTTTATTTCTGTTCGTTTTAATGTCGATCCATACTTTCAGTTTAAAAAACTTGTTTTTTTTTTTTTATTTAATTTCTGATGGTTTTTTAGTTAATGCAGCTTTTATTTGCATACAATTTTTAATTTTATTTTTCTAAATGTATTTCTTTAAACATAAACTTACTTTAATAAATTATAAATTCATCTATTTTTAGTATTGCAAAAAATACAAAGATGTTTATTTTGAATATATTAGCTTTTTTTTTCTGGTTCTTTTAAATTTTTAAAAGAGAAGTGCTTTCTAAAAACTAAGGGAAACTTAATAATAATAGTTTTTTATTAAAAAATTCAACTATGAAAAGATTATTTTAAAATAAACACTTCAAATAGAAAAAAAAAGAAACCATAAGCAAATAATCTTAACAAAGTTTAATATCTTCCAATAGAAACTTACAAATCTACTTCACTTATACAAGTAGAATTATCTGGCAAGATTTCTGTTTCAAGAGGTTTATTCGATATTGGAATGCAGTTTTTAGAATGCCCCATTGTAGATGTATCGCTTGTGGAACTTATTTTTAGCCTCAGCTTCTTTACTGGGCTTCTATCTTCTTCACTACCACCTGTATTTCCTTTTTCAACCGCCCACTTCGTTTCCATAGCCTCAGAGTTTCTAAGTTTTCTTTTCAGCTTTTGCCCTGATGCCAGCAGACCATAGGACTTTAACTCACTTTCTGTTAGTTTGTTTATCACTACTATAGGGGTCTTCAATTGTCTCCGAATTACAGGTATTTCAGCGAGGCTAATGAAACATCTTTCTGTCATTTTGTATTTTCTGAAATGCAAATTAAATTTAAGTTAATAAAGATTGTTAACTTTAATTATTTATTTTAGTAATTTAAAGCTTAGGATCAATTCCATTACCGCCGGAGTTTTTGAAGCACGATTCACGCTATTAAAGCTTAGTATTTCTGAGTCCAGTTGAAATGTGCATCATTTTAGAAAATTTCCTTTTTGGGGGAAGCTTTTGGTTCCTTTACGTGTACGTAAAGGATTGGAATAGCCTTACAGGCGTCTTCTTTTCTTCGATATATTTGCTTACTTGGTTATTCAACGTAAGCAGCTAATTTATGTCAAATCCAGGTAATATTTTTTTTTTTTTGAAACGCTTTCTGGGTCTCATTACAAAAGTGACGTTCCACGCAAAAAAATAAGTTGTTACCCCGAAAGGATTTTAATTATTAACTAGAAAAAAACCAAACACTTTTTACACAAAATAAGTTTTTAAAAGAAAAGTAAAGAACTCCATTAAACAAAAAATTAGCAAAAATAACATCAAATACTCTACCACTCGTGAAACAATCTGAAGGTCTGATTTACATTCAGATTTATTGACTTTTTGGGGGGGTGTTTCTCCCTTTTTCGAAAATCAGGCTCCCTGTTTTCAAAATCCCTTTTTCTTCTGTAGTAAAGTAATAATTTATTTTAGTAAAGTAATAATACCTTTTTGAACTTATATTCTTAGAATGGTTATTCAAAACTGTTTAAAAATCCATATTGAAACTACATTATATACTAAAGAAACTGAATACATTAACATCTAAAACAAAGCATATGCAACCCAAATTTCATCTTTAAAACGCTAAGATATCTTTTATCAGATTCAAACGCTTAATACCCGTAAGCATATGCGAGTCAAATTACATCTTAAAGTGCCAACGTATCTGATAGAATAATCTAGGTCTTATGATCAATTTCATAAAACCTATAATTTTCACCTTTTTCTCCATTAAGCATCAATTACTTCAAGAAATTAATTCCACATTTTTGCAGATAGGGGCTTGAAACTTCCGAAGTAGGGTTATTGGTTTTTAGAGTTTCGGTAACTATTGAGTCGTGTCGCTCCTTACTTACAGTTCGTTAGCACAAACACAAAAATGTTATCACTCTTAACATGTGTGACACCCCAATTCATTAAGAACGACTCGCCTGAAACACAAGGCCCTGAAATTAGATTCAATCCCACTTGTTTATGGAATAGCAACACGGGTTTTGACAAAGAGAGAAATTGCATTCTAGTATAATTAGACGAAAGATATTATATTTTCAAATTTATTCCGTTATTAAGATAGTTTGAATATGTAAAAAAACAAACTTTTCCAGCGCTTGTAAAGTAAGGGGGAGGGTGGTGTAATTTCTTGTTGATTAATATTTTTTTCTTTGTTAAAAATGGGGGGTTTCCTGGGGTGAGGTTTTCAGGGGGAAATTTTACCAGTTTTTTTTTCCGAAAACGTGAGTTAACTTTTAAATTAAATTTTAGGTCCTTTGTCTTAGGGATTTGCTCCTCAAATTTTTAAATTGAAAAATGAGTGTGCTGTTCTATTATTAAAGAGAATCTTTCAAGCTTTTATCATCAAAGATGTGGAATTTTGTAGTTTTGACAGAGTAGAAGGATTTTGTTCGGGACTTAATTTTACATGAGGAGGAGGGTTTCCAATTTTTTTTTCCGTAAACGTGAGCTAACTTTTTAATTTAATTTTAGGTCTTTTGTCTTAGGGATTTGCTCCTCAAATTTTTAAATTGAAAAATGAGTGTGCTGTTCTATTAGTAAAGAGAATCTTTCATGCTTTTATCATCAAAAATGGGGAATTATGTAGTTTTGACAGAGTAGAAGGAGTTTGTACGGGAATTAATTTTACATGGGGAGGAGGGTTTCCAAATTTTTTTTTCCGGAAACGTGAGCTAACTTTTAAATTAAATTTTAGGTCTTTGTCTTAGGGATTTGCTCCTCAAATTTTTAAATTGAAAAATGAGTGTGCTGTTCTATTAGTAAAGAGAATCTTTCAAGCTTTTATCATCAAAAATGTGGTCTTTTGCAGTTTTGACAGAGTAGAAGGATTTTGTACTGTAATTAATTTTGCATGTGGTGGAGGGTTTCAAATTTTTTTTTTTCCGGAAACGTGATATACCTTTTAAATTAAATTTTAGGTATTTTGTGTTAGGGATTTTAAACTCAAATTTTTAAATTTAAAAATGAGTGTGCTTTTCTATTAGTAAAGAGAATCTTTCATGCTTTTATCATCAAAAATGTGGAATTTTGTAGTTTTGACAGAGTAGAAGGATTTTGTACGGTAATTAATTTTTCATGGGGAGGAGGGTTTCCAAATTTTTTTTACAGAAAACTTGAGATAAATTTTAAATTAAATTTTAGGTCTTTTGTCTTAGGGATTTGCTCCTCAAATTTTTAAATTTAAAAATTAGTGTGCTGTTATATTAGTAAAGAGAATCTTTCAATATGTTATCATCAAAAATGTGGAATTTTGCAGTTTTGACAGAGTAGAAGGATTTTGTACGGTGATTAATTTTACATGAGGAGGGGGGTATCCAGGGGTGAAACTTTACAGATTTTTTTTTCCTGAAACGTGAGCTAACTTTTAAATTAAATTTTAGGTCTTTTGTCTTAGGGATTTGCTCCTCAAATTTTTAAATTGAAAAATGAGTGCGCTGTTCTATTAGTAAAGAGAATCTTTCAAGCTTTTATCATCAAAAATGTGGAATTTTGCAGTTTTGACAGAGTAGAAGGATTTTGTACGGGGATTAATTTTACATGAGGAGGGGGGTTTCCAGGGGTTAAATTTACAGGGGGAAACTTTACAGATTTTTTTTTCCGGAAACTGGAATTATTTAGAAAACGATAATAAAATAAATTAAAAAAAAAAACTGTCAAAAATACGCATCGATAAATAAATGAAACCAAAAATTAAAATACATTTTTTTTTTTTTTTTCTTGAAGGGGGAGGGAGGGCTTTTTTTTTTTTTTTTTTTTTTTTTTTGAAGGGGGAGGGACTTATTTGTCCGTGGAGTTGGGGATAGATTTACTGGCATTATTTAGAAAACGATAATACAATAAATTAAAAAAAGTTTTTTCAACTGAAAGTAAGGAGCAAAATTAAAAAACTTAAAACTCAGAGAATTATTACGTATACGCTAAACATTTCATTATAAAAAAAAGATAGTTTCATTTTTTAAGGTTAATTTAGATGAGGTTATGTGCGCGCACATAACCTCATCTAAATTAACCTTAAAAAATGAAACTATCTTTTTTTTATCATGAACTGTTTAGCGTATACGTAATAATTCTCTTCGTTTTAAGTTTTTTAATTTTGCTCCTTACTTTCAGTTGAAAAAACTTTTTTTAATCTATTGTATTATCGTTTTCTAAATAATGCCAGTAAATCTAGCCCCATCTCCACGGAAAAATCCCTCCCTCCCCTTCAAAAAAAAAAAAAAAAAAAAAAAAAAATCCCGCCCCCCCCAAAAAAAAAAAAAAAAAAAAAAAAATTTATTTTAATTTTTGGTTTAATTTATTTATCGATGCGGATTTGTGACAGTTTTTTTAATTTATTTTATTATCGTTTTATAAATAATGCCAGTTTCAGGAAAAAAAAAAAAAATCTGTAAAGTTTCCCCCTGAAAATTTCACCCCTGAAACCCCTCCTCATGTAAAATTAATCCCCGTACAAAATCCTTCTACTCTGTCAAAACTGCAAAATTCCACATTTTTGATGATAAAAGCTTGAAAGATTCTCTTTACTAATAGAACAGCACACTCATTTTTCAATTTAAAAATTTGAGGAGCAAATCCCTAGGACAAAAGACCTAAAATTTATTTTAAAAGTTAGCTCACGTTTCCGGAAAAAAAATCTGTAAAGTTTCCCCTGAAAATTTCACCCCTGGAAACCCCCTCCTCATGTAAAATTAATCCCCGTACAAAATCCTTCTACTCTGTCAAAACTTCAAAATTCCACATTTTTGATGATAAAAGCTTGAAAAATTCTCTTTACTAATAGAACAGCACACTCATTTTTCAATTTAAAAATTTGAGGAGCAAATCCCTAAGACAAAAGACCTAAAATTTAATTTAAAAGTTATCTCACGTTTCCGGAAAAAAAAATTTGGAAACCCTCCTCCCCATGTAATATTAATTCCCGTATAAAATCCTTCTACTCTGTCAAAACTACAAAATTCCACATTTTTGATGATAAAAGCATGAAAGATTCTCTTTACTAATAGAACAGCACAATCATTTTTCAATTTAAAAATTTGAGGTGCATATCCCTAACAACAAAGAACTAAAATATTATTTAACTTTTTTCTAACTTTTCAGGAAAAAAAAAAATTGGACCCCCTACTCCTCATGCAAAATTAATTCCCTTACAAAAGCCTTCTACTCTGTCAAAACTACACAATTCCACATTTTTGATGATAAAAGATTGAAAGATTCTCTTTACTAATAGAACAGCACACTCATTTTTCAATTTAAAAATTTGAGGAGCAAATCCCTAACACAAAAGACCTAAAATTTAATTTAAAAGTTAGCTCACGTTTCCGGAAAAAAAAATTTGGAAACCCTCCTCCTCATGTAAAATTACTTCCCGGAAAAAATAATTATTCTATTTAAAAAATTAAATAATAAAATAGTTTGATTATAATTTAAATTTAGATTCACTATAATTAAATTAAATCAAAATCATTTTTAAATTTAAAAATTTGAGGAGCAAATACCTAAGACAAAAGACCTAAAATTTAATTTAAAAGTTAGCTCACGTTTACGGAAAAAAAAATTGGAAACCCTCCTCCTCATGTAAAATTAATGCCCGTACAAAATCCTTCTACTCTGTCACAACTACAAAATTCCACATCTTTGATGATAAAAGCATGAAAGATTCTCTTTAATAATAGAACAGCACACTCATTTTTCAATTTAAAAATTTGAGGAGCAAATCCCTAAGACAAAGGACCTAAAATTTAATTTAAAAGTTAACTCACGTTTTCGGAAAAAAAAAACTGGTAAAATTTCCCCCTGAAAACCTCACCCCTGGAAACCCCCTTTTTACAGAAGAAAAATTAGTCTGCACAAAGAATTTCCCCCACCCAACCCCTTAAATTACATGCGATTAAAAAGTTTGTTTTTTAAAATAGTAAAAATATCATAATAATGTAATAAAAATTAAAATATAAAATATTTCTTATAATTATAATATAATGCAATTTATCTATTTGTCAAAACCCGTGTTGCTATTCCATAAACAAGTGGGATTAAATCTAATTTCAGGGCCTTGTGTTTCAGGCGAGTCGTTCTTAATGAATTTGGGTGTGACACATGTTAAGAGTGATAAAATTTTTGTGTTTTTGCTAACGAACTGTAAGTAAGGAGCGACACGACTCAATAGTTAACGAAACTCTAAAAACCAATAACCCTACTTCGGAAGTTTCAAGCCCCTATCTGCAAAAATGTGGAATTAATTTCTTGAAGTAATTGATGCTTAATGGAGAAAAAGGTGAAAATTATAGGTTTTATGAAATTGATCATAAGACCTAGATTATTCTATCAGATACGTTGGCACTTTAAGATGAAATTTGACTCGCATATGCTTGCGGGTATTAAGCGTTTGAATCTGATAAAAGATATCTTAGCGTTTTAAAGATGAAATTTGGGTTGCATATGCTTTGTTTTAGATGTTAATGTATTCAGTTTCTTTAGTATATAATGTAGTTTCAATATGGATTTTTAAACAGTTTTGAATAACCATTCTAACAATATAAGTTCAAAAAGGTATTATTACTTTACTAAAATAAATTATTACTTTACTACAGAAGAAAAAGGGATTTTGAAAACAGGGAGCCTGATTTTCGAAAAAGGGGGAAACACCCCCCAAAAAGTCAATAAATCTGAATGTAAATCAGACCTTCAGATTGTTTCACGATTGGTAGATTATTTGATGTTATTTTTGCTAATTTTTTGTTTAATGGAGTTCTTTACTTTTCTTTGAAAAACTTATTTTGTGGAAAAAGTGTTTTGTTTTTTTCTAATTAAGAATGAAAATCCTTTTGTGGGAACAACTTATGTTTTTGCGAGGAACGTAACTTTTGTAATGAAACCCAGAAAGCGTTTAAAAAAAAAAAAATCTTCCCTGGATTTGCCATAAATTCGCTGCTTACGTTGAATAACCAAGTAAGAAAATATATCGAATAAAAGAAGACGCCTGTAAGGGTATTTCAATCCTTTACGTACACGTAAAGGAACCAAAAGCTTCCCCCAAAAAGGAAATTTTCTAAAATGATGCACATTTCAACTGGACTCAGAAATACTAAGCTTTAATAGCGTGAATCGTGCTTCAAAAACTCCGGCGGTAATGGAATTGATCCTAAGCTTTAAATTACTAAAATAAATAATTAAAGTTAACAATCTTTATTAACTTAAATTTAATTTACATTTCAGGAAATACAAAATGACAGAAAGATGTTTCATTAGCCTCGCTGAAATACCTGTAATTCGGAGACAATTGAAGACCCCTATAGTAGTGATAAACAAACTAACAGAAAGTGAGTTAAAGTCCTATGGTCTGCTGGCATCAGGGCAAAAGCTGAAAAGAAAACTTAGAAACTCTGAGGCTATGGAAACGAAGTGGTCGGTTGAAAAAGGAAATACAGGTGGTAGTGAAGAAGACAGAAGCCCAGTAAAGAAGCTGAGGCTAAAAATAGGGTCCACAAGCGATACATCTTCAATGGCACATTCTAAAAACTGTATTCCAGTATCGAATAAACCTCTTGAAACAGAAATCTTGCCAGATAATTCTACTTGTATAAGTGAAGTAGATTTGTAAGTTTCTATTGGAAGATATTAAACTTTGTTAAGATTATTTGCTTCTGGTTTCTTTTTTTTTCGATTTGAAGTGTTTCTTTTAAAAGAATATTTTAATAGGTGACGTTTTGCATCAAAAACTCTTCTTAGGAATTTTCCCGCAGTGTTTAGACATCATTGAGCTGGTAAACAGTTAAAAGAACAAGAAAAAAAAAGCTCATATCTTCAAAAATCTACAACTTTGTATTTTTTGCCAGAAGAAAAATAGATGAATATAGAAGTTAGTCACGTAAGTTTATTTGTAAAGACATCCATTTAGAAAAAGAAAATTAAAATTTTTATGCAAATAAAAGCTGCATTAACTAAAAAACCATCATAAATTAAATAAAAAAAAAAAAACAAGTTTTTTAAACTTAAAGTATGGAGCGACATTAAAACGAACAGAAATAAAATCTGCAACTTTGTATTTTTTGCCAGAAGAAAAATAGACGAATATAGAAGTAATGAAGAAGACAGAAGCCCAGTAAAGAAGCTGATGCTAAAAATAAGTTCCACAAGTGATACATCTTCATTGGCACATTCTAAAAACTGCATTCCAATATCGGATAAACCTCTTTAACCAGAACAATTTTTTCATAATTTCTTTAATGAAAATTTCTGTATTGTTTATCCCAGAGGTGACTTCAAGAAAGAATTTATTACTTACAATTTAGCAAAAAATAACATCAAATAATCTACCAATCGTGAAACTGTCACAAATCCGCATCGATAAATAAATGAAACCCCCCTCCCCCACATTATAGTTGATATGCAATTACAGATAACCAAACGAGACATTACTTCTTTTTGCAATTGGGAAGCCTAAAATATAGTTATTAATAATTTTAAGTCAATTAGCTTCTCAGAATTTGAAGTTGATTGCAAATTCGTCCTCTTCGGGGTAAAGTCGTAGTTCGGTGCTAAAATGGTAGAAAACAAGACTCCCCCCCATGGCCCAATCTTAATGGTCACTTAAAAATTTGCACTTTACTGAAAAAATACAAATCAAAACGCTTTCTGAGTCTCATTACAAAAATGACTGGGTCTCATTACAAAAAATGACCTTCCTTGCAAAAACATAAGTTATTCCCACAAAAGCATTTTCTTTCTTAGTTCGAAAAAAAACAAAAAAAAACACTTTTTCCACAAAATAAGTTTTTCAAATAAAAGTAAAGAAATTCATTAAACAAAAAATTAGCAAAAATAACATCAAATAATCTACCAATCGTGAAACTGTCACAAATCCGCATCGATAAATAAATGAGACCCCCCCCCCCCCCACATTATAGTCGATATGCAATTACAGATAACCAAACGTGACATTACTTCTTTTTGCAATTGGGAAGCCTAAAATATAGTTATTAATAATTTTAAGTCAATTAGCTTCTCAGAATTTGAAATTGATTGCAAATTCGTCCTCTTCGGGGTAAAGTCGTAGTTCGGTGCTAAAATGACAGAAAACAAGACTTTCCCCATGGCTCAATCTTAATGGTCACTTAAAAATTTGCACTTTACTGAAAAAATACAAATCAAAACGCTTTCTGAGTCTCATTACAAAAATGACTGGGTCTCATTACAAAAAATGACCTTCCTTGCAAAAACATAAGTTATTCCCACAAAAGGATTTTCGTTCTTAGTTAGAAAAACTGAAAGTAAGGAGCAAAATTAAAAAACTTAAAACGAAGAGAATTATTAGGTATACGCTAAACAGTTCATGATAAAAAAAAAAGATAGTTTCATTTTTTTAAGGTTAATTTAGATGAGGTTATGTGCTTTTTTTTTTATTTAATCTACTTATGAAGTTACATCAAAAGTATTGTTTTAATTGATGGTAGAAATGATAAAGATCACGTTGATACGAGCATTAGCTTTTCGAATGACCCATTAAACGTCATTCTAAAAATGCTGGTAGTCCACTACCCCCAGCTTTTCCACTTGAGTCATTGCACCAAAATTGCCGTTTTTATTTCCGGGTTTTATTTTCTGAATGTTTTAATTAAATGCATAAAGTAGATATTATTAATAAATTTTTTAAGATCTAATAAAAAAATTTATATATAACAGCGATACCAAAAACCCCCAAAATAATACGTCCGATACCGATACACTGTGCAGCCCTTTCCCCAGGGGACTTGGAGGGTCATAATATCACCAACACCAAATATATTTGACTCTAGCAATGTCACTTGTAAGCGTCAAATCTATTAAGTATCTGATGTAAGCACCCCATTCTTTAATTACCCGTGAGACATTCTTAACCATCGCAAAACCCTTACGCTAATACCTTTTCGCAAAAAATTCTCAAATCTCGTAAACTAAATAAGTAATTACCCTTTTCTAGAACATTACTCGTTCTATTAATGAAACCCATGAAACGAATAGCCAAGTTTTTTAAAAAAAAAAAACCTACTAATCAACTTACAGATGAATGACCACGGATTTAACATAATCTGGCTGTCCTCCAAAAATGGGTGTCATAATAGAAAACATGTCTATCAACCCATGTAGAGTTCATTGTAATAGACAAATGACCCTGGTAACCGTCCAATGCATTGAAAACTTACATACATATCTATACCTTATGCGTAAGTTTCCTTGTCCCCTTTCAAGTGCCTATCTCCTTACTACTTTCGTGGGCGGGTGTAAAAAGGGAGGCTTTGAATAGATTGGGGTGGTGGAGGAGCGTGCGTTGCTGTGTTGGCCTCTGGCGGGTTGGTGCTGCGGTGAGTTTTTTTTATTATTAATTAAATCCTATGATCAAACAAGTAGCGACTCGGCTCAATAGCAACCGAAACTGTAAAAAACGGAATTTTTGCATCAATAGATACATCAAAAGAATGAGCTTATTATGCTGATCTCAAATATATACAATTAATCAAGTTTAGTGTTACCCATCAAACGTTACGAGCCTGAAAACATTTGTCTGATTTTTGAAATAGGGGAGAAACACCCCTATACCCCCCTGGGTACGGCCTTGTATTTGACAGAATTACTATACAAAATTCTTTTTAATTGTCTTAAATTCTCTTTGCAAAATTTTTCATGTGGAGATGTTCCGGGAGAATTATCCTGGGGCTTTTATCCGCGTGTTTTGATTTACGGGAGAGAATTTCCATGAAAGGGGGCATTTCTGGAATGGACGAGAGACTGATTAGAAATTAAAGTCTTATTCAAATGAAAGAATGCTAAGGAGAGTTTTTCAGGCTGAATCGCCCGCAAGCAATTTTACAGGAAGAAGGATTCTCAGCGAGGATGGAACTGTCTTGAGGGACTTTAACGGGGGGAGGGGTGCAATTTACGTTGGATGTAATTTCCACGAAGGAGTTTGCCGTGAGGGGGAGGGGTATATTTCATAGAGGGAGAGCCAGGTTTACCGGCATTATTCGAAAAATGAACAGAAATTATTCCATATATGAAGGGTTGCCCCCTCCTCAACACTTTACTCTTTACGCTACGGTTTGAATGTTCGTCCTAATTTCTTAATAGCGGCTATTAAAACACGGGGGGCCGTTTAGTTGGAATTGAAAGCTTTTTTAAAAGTACTTACAGCTTTAGCATAAAGAGCAATGTATTGACGACGAAGGCAAACCTTCATATACGGAATAAATCTGCCAAAATTAATATGCAAATTTGTTTTAATTTTTTATATACAGTGAGCCAAATTTGAACCTCCATTAGTTGAAATACATTCAGGAATTAAATAAGAAAACAAGTTTTTTTAACTGAAAGTAAGGAGCGACATTAAAACTTCAAACGAACAGAAATTGTTCCGTATATGAAAGGAGCTGTCCCTCCTCAGCGCCTCGCTCTTTACGCTAAAGTTTTTATTGTCTAAAAAAGTAGAGTTATGACAAATAGCCAAACTTTATCGTAAAAAGCGAGGTGTTGAGGAGGAGACAGCCCCTTTCATATAAGGACTAATTCCTGTTCGTTTTAAGTTTTAATGTCCTCCTTACTTTCAGTTAAAAAAAAAACTTGTTTTTTTCATTCAATCAAGATTAGGCTTAAGAGGATTCCGTTTAATGGGGCTTCTATTTATTTTTCATCGATGGCAATTCGTATCGATAAATCTGTTTCTTCCTTCAGTTCAAAAAAAATATAATAATTTACGATCTTAAAAGATCCCTGGAGGTATTTTGGATCTTGTCACATTTATGTTATTCGGCATCGAATAGCATTGATGCTGTTTGACTCCAAATAGAATCGTATTCATTTAAAGCAATTGCAGTCTCTTTTAAAACAAAGGGGGTGACACCTCCCCAAAATGAACAATTTCCCATAAATAAACATTTTTGAAGCTTGAACATGACAGATCAGAGATTCAGAAATTCTGGGAAAAAAACTTTTTTGGCGAATTTCACCCTATTTTCTAATTAAAATTGGTAATCAGGGAAGAAGACAAAACCTTCAATCTCGGGAGGAACCCTAAGCTAAGCCCAAAATTCACTTGATTCCAAAAACAATAAGACAAAGTGAAACGCTGGTTTGCATTGAATCAAATACTTTGACGATATTCTTCAACTCGCGTTGAAAAAATTAATGCATAACCGGTGAGAAATAAATATAAACTAGACTTTGGATTCCAGGGCCCCGTGCGATGTGACATTAATTGCGACCCATGGGTCACAGGTGTGGAGCAACACACGCAATAGCCTCTATTAAATTGGGCCCGAACCCTCTAAAAGAAGACATAAAAGTCGTACCTGCTAATTTCTACCAAATTAAATTAAGATCCAATAGGCAATTCTTATAGATACAGATGACCTTGGCAGAAGTCCACTCGAGCATGAACACCCAAGACCATAACTGCAGACCAAATTTTGTTGTATTAGCCCCAAGAGCCTGTGAAGGAATTAGGCAGATATATATAGATCTTAATGTTCTTATACCTCGCCCCTCTCTTCTCTCATATGTTGGATCAGGTAGAGCTCATAACAAGACAGAACTATGCATCTAAGCTGTTTGCTTCTCACCAAGAGGGGTTTAGATCCAAAGTCCGCTTCTCGTGCAAGCGATAAGCGACATGGATAAGAGCTTAAGGACCCCCTTCCTCCTTACCGCAGAAACTGAATAGATCTTCGAGTCAAGATAAGACCCAACGTCAAACGAGCCAAGTCCACAAGCGGTGCAGTAACAAGTGGTGCTGTAACAAGTTTAGTCCCCCCTAAGAACTTAAGGACCCCCTTCCTCCTTTCTACAGAAACTGAATCGATCTTCGAGTCGAGATAAGATCCAACGTCAAACGAGCCAAGCCCACAAGTGGTGCAATAACAAGTTTACCCCCCCCCTAAGAATTTAAGGACCCCCTTCCTCCTTACCGCAGAAACTGAATCCATCTTCGAGTCGAGATAAGACCCAACGTCAAACGAGCCAAGTCCACAAGTGGTGCAATAACAAGTTTAGTCCCGAGTGTGTGCAAAAACGATCAAGCCTGAACTGCCGGACGCTAGAGTCTTCACGAGACTTGAGGGGGGAATTTCCATCTGTATTTGTGGTAATTTCTGCTCGTTTTAGGATTCATTAGATTATTCATTATAGTTACCGTCCGTTTTAGGTTTCATTTATTCATTCATAGTAATTTTTTTTCGTTCTGAGTTTAACTTATTCGTTTTAACTTCAACTCGTTTTAGTTTCCACTCATTCGTACATAGTAATTTCCGTTCGTTACAAGCTTGACTTAATACATGACTTTATTTTTGCTCGCTTCAGGCTTTAACATTGCTCTTTACTTTTCTTTGAAAACATTAAACAAACTAATTACATACAAACATAGGGTTTTAATTCAAGCAAATTTGTTTTAATTGGTCTGAATCGTCCTGTGCAGGGGCAAACTTCAAACATAAGGTTTGTCCGCAGAATAAATATTGCCCTCCCAAAAATCATCTGGTAGGCCATCACTCGCTAATCACGTTTGCACAGGAATATCTATTTCTTGAAAGGTAGAAAAATCAGAAGTAATGAGAAAATAGATGTTTTAGTCCCTCAAACTCAACGACTACAAGACACAATTTACATAGTTACAAAATGCCAAAATGAAGCCACATTATTTAGTAGCACACAATATATTTATATTGTTGCTAATTCAAACCACAAGTGTAAAGCTATTCCTCCAAAAAGTTCCTAACAGGAGTAGATAGGCCTCAATTGATCGTGACGGGACTCCTAATATGGGCATAGAGTCCCTAGGGAGAACACGTGGTTAATGGGGTCAATGACCTAAATTTCTAAAGGTCGATTTATTTGCTGTTTTGGCCAAGTGCGCGCAAGACCTAACGGAATAGGAAACAGTTAGATCACGTGTTTCCTTCTCAGCCAATCAGCGAGTCGGACACATATCCTTTCTCAGCCAATCAGATACTCACCCCTGCTGACATCTACAATTTAGTCTAACTCTGTCAGCTCACCAAATATGGGCATAGCCTCCCTAGGGAGAACACGTGGTTAATCAAAGTGGGTCAATGACCTAAATTTCCAAAGGTCGATTTATTTGCTGTTGTTGTTGTTTTGGCCAAGTGCATGGTCGAGGCGAATGTTATGAGTTTCCAGAAATAGGAAACAGTTAGATCACGTATGACAGATGATGTCATGGTTGATTGATTTGACACGAAAGGGGAATTAATTTGTTGTTTCTAAGGGGAATTATTGATTCACGAAAGGGGAATTAATTTATTGTTTCCAAGGAGAATTGTCTCCAGGACGAAGTTTATTAATATCTTTGGAGTTCGACCAGAATTGTTTCCGGGGCAAAGTTTATTAATATCTGACAGGCGAAGGCAAGGTTAATTGTAACTCCGGCGAATGTTTTGATCTTAGAGATGAAGAGTTTAACACGGGAATCAGGTTTCTTAGTAATTTCAAATGTGACAGCGCAGGGATGCCAAAAATAAAAGGAACACGCTGAAATTACGATTAGGGGTTATTTGGGCGAAACCGTTTTAGACATTTTAGGGAATTATTTCGGCAAAACAGTTAGAGACATTTTAAAAGATGATTTTAGAAGAGAATTTGAGGGTGAAACTCTGTGGTCGTTATAATACACAAGTTCCATTTAAACAGTGTCGTGAGGTCCTCTACCCCAACCCCAATGGGTTCCGATCCCCCATCACAACCCCGAAGGGCCCCCCCCGGGCCCCAAAGGAACACCCGGCCCCCCAAGGGACCCCGGGCTCCCCAAGGGTCCCCTCCCCATTTTTTAATACTTTTTTAAGGCTTTATTATATCTTTTCAGAGCAAGTTATTTTCTTAATGTCCCTCCTAACCCAATTTTCCAACTTGAAGTACTTATCTTTTTCACCCACAACTATAATTTACAGCTTTTAGGATAACTCAACACCAAGAAATACTTTTCAAAGACCATTTCAGAGCAAGTTAATTTCTTAATGTCCCTCCTAAACCCATTTTACAAGTTGAAGTACTTATATTTTTCCCCCAAAACTATAATTTACAGATTTTAGGATACCTCAACACCACTTATCTTTTTCATCCACAACTATACTTTGCATCTTTTAGGAGACCTCAAACCCAATAAAATCTTATATTAGACCAGTTCTGAGCTAGTTACTTTCTTAATGTCCCTCCTAAACCCATTTTCCAACTTGAAGTGCTCGTCTTTATCACCCACAACTATACTTTTCAGCTGGTAGGACACCTAAACACCAAGAAATACTTTTCAAATACCATTTCAGAGCAAGTTCCTCTCTTAATATCCCTTATAAAACCCTTTTAAAAGTTTAAGTAATTATCATTTTCACCCACAAAAATACATCTTTTAGAATGACTCAACACCCATAAATACTATTCAAAGACCATTTCAGATCAATGTACTTTCTGAAGTGAACTACCCTAATCATATTAAAACTTGAATTACTTGTCTTTTCAAAAACAAAATTACTTTTCTTATTGAAGTATGCATAAAAAACAATAAATAATTTCCAAATGCCATTTAATAGAAGTTTATTGTCCTTATGTTCCAATAAAAACCAATTTAAAAATATTACTTCAATATATCTTTAACCCAAAACTATACTTTACAGCTTTTAGGATACCTCAACACCAAGAAATACTTTTCAAAGACCATTTCAGAGCAAGTTACTTTCTTAATGTCTTAATTGGCTTAGTATTTTGCCAAAAGATCTCGATTACACTAACACACAAACACACGCCATTCAAGTCACGTGTCGAACCTCGACCATGCAGTTTCTTCTGCAAATCTCCAAGTGTCACCTGTTCACATCGTTACTGCCTTCTAACTATTAGACCACCTTCCAATATATGCATCTATTTCTTGTCCTTCTGCTCAGTCTACTCCCACAACCACATCAGGCTTATACCCAATTTTACAGGGATATGAAAAACATCCAAGGTGATCTTTTTGCAACAGTTACTAATTCTCTCATACACAAAATTCATGTGCCGTTCCAGCTGCTCATGAGAAATCCGCAAGCTGATACAAATGAAATACGGGTGTTGCTAGATATCTTGCACAAATTTGCCATGCCTTGCGATACGCAGAAAAAGCCGCTATACCTCTTAAACCTGTACGTCGGGGTGTCACGAAGCATTGGTCCAGTAATCTGAGCCTAGTTGAACCTTGGAGAAAATCCAAATTTTGGTAACAGTTGAGGCTCCAGTGTGACCGTCCTCGCTCTGGCTGGGTTTTTGACATTCGACTTTCTACCAAAAGAAAGTTTGCAAGAGAATTATCTATCCACATGAACCAGATAGTTGAAGAGACGTCCAAGCAAGCTTCTCTGTCCCAACCTTTCTTCTGGAGAAATGTATCAAGAGATCCTCCTAGCGCCCGCCTATCTGCTCAAGTTATTCCCGATCCCGAGCGGAATTCATACTTCTCTGCTAAATTTTCCCCGTCTGATGCCGCCTTACAGTCCGAATCTGAAGATAAGCTTGAGAAACTTCTGTCTAGTTATCTAACCGACAATTTTGTTGTTTCTGTTGATTCTGTGCTGCGAGCAGTCCAATGCCTAAAACGTAAGAAATCTTCTGGCATCGATAAAATGAGCGCTCTTCACATTCTGCATGGAAGCAAGCTGCTGGTAAACCATATTGCTCTTTTGATGCAGATGATTGTTACCCAATGAGTTGTACCTTCTTCTTTCTCGATTGGAGATCTCACTCCAATTCCAAAGAAAGGTAAACTCGCCACCCAGTGCTCGTCTTTCCGCCCTATAACGGTGGCTACTACCTTCTGTAAGCTTTTCGAACTTCTGTACATTGACCATCTGAACGCGAAATACTATATTCCACCTTACCAATTTGGATTCCAGCCACGTCTTGGTTGGGCCCACGCTTTGTCGGTTGTCGCAGACGCATTAATCGATACTGATGCATCAGGTGAAACTCTCGTGCTAGCGGGGCACGATGTTCGTAAAGCGTTCGACTCTCATTCACGCCGCTATGTTACTCCATGCAGTAAAACGTGGAGTGAGCCCTTCATATATCAGAGCCCTTGGAGACATGCATTCTCGTCTTAAAGTTCGCCTAATCCATTAGCTAAAGCTGACGGCTCTCAAGTTTACGCACCAACCCCTCATCTTTTTTGTCAACGTCGAAAAAGGTACCCATCAAGTTGCTGTTTCTTTCCCTTCACTCTTTAATAATGGAGTTCTTAATGCACTGTCAGCTGTTACCGCATCTTTCATCTTTGCCGGTCTTGATTTATCTCTCGTATGTTATGCAGATGACGTTCTGAATTTGAGTGGCACTATCCAGCGCATTAGCGATATTTTCGCAACGCTACAATCTGATTGTGCAAAACTAAGTCTTCAGTTCAATGCTGAAAAGTCCGAAGTTGCGTTCTTCAACTGGAAGTAAGCGTCGCCTGTGGATATTCCTCTCGGAAATAGTAGGATTAAGCCAGTAGATCATATCACCTACCTCGGTCTTCCCATTGGTTTGTCAATAATGCACACGCGACAACTATTAATTGCTCACATTGAAAGTGAAGCTGGGTTATCATATGCTTTTTTTGTAACTAATAAGCTACGCTTCAACCCCGTGTTCTTTCGAAACCTTTTAACTCTGTCGCTCTACCATATTATT
Organism: Artemia sp. Qi Xiang Cuo; assembly: GCF_049724085.1. NCBI lineage: Eukaryota > Metazoa > Arthropoda > Branchiopoda > Anostraca > Artemiidae > Artemia > Artemia sp. Qi Xiang Cuo. The sequence continues at coordinate 41,165,643 of NC_142801.1, forward strand.
TGTACATATCGCCGTTTTGAAAATGCTCACAAAATCTGACAAGTCAAAAATTCGTTCAGTTTTCCCCCTTGGACCCTCAACTCTTATATAATTAGAAAGTTCGGCATTGCTGACCCCATTATAGCTGTGGAAAGGTAAATTTGTGCTTATAACTCTCGTTTAAGAAAGTTGAACCATCCTTGGTCGTCGGTACTGGCCCGGTAGTTAAGATGTATTTGTAGTGTTTTTTTAAGTGTTTGTTTTTCTGCTTAGTGTAATTGTTGCAATTTTTAAACTGATTGATCATTTAGTCTCTTTTCGTACGAGTCCAATTTAAGTGACGCTGGTTATTCTTAATCTTTGGTGTCAGTTTTCTCTGATAATATATTGCGTATATTACTAATAATATAACTGTTTATTAATTATCCGTGTTTTTAAGCATATTGTTTTAAGTAAAGATGTAAAAAATCCGTGATTGAATAATTTCCTTGTTTCTGATATCTATGTATATCGGAGTAAATGAATCATTTGTTGAGAGTGATCTGATTTCAAGACTAGCGGGTGAAAGTGTCATTTAATTGCTTTACCGTTTATTGTCATATTTACACTAGTTGATATGATTATTACTATATATTTTAAATTCACTGATGATTATTTCGGTTAATTTCATACTAATTGCGGCTTGATGCAATGATGTTCACATTGTTTATGTGTGTTCAGCATTTGGGAGCTCAAAAAAAAAAAGAAAAAAAAAACATGTCGCGTACCTACAGTGCAGTGTATAATTGAGTTTTTCTTTCTCGTTTTTGCAATTTGTTCTAAGAGCTGATTTAGATCTTAGCTCCAACTTTCGTCACTAAAAACCATCATGTATAACTTCTAAGTTTATGTGTATTTTTTCCTTTTTTTTACTTTTTTTTCGCTTTTTGCTCCGTCTTTCCTTTTTTTATGACGGGTTTTCCAATAAGTAATAATAATAATATATAGTGCCGGGAGCCCGGTGGCTTCGCCGCTTGGCCCCGCCACTCGGCCCGTGGCAGGCTTCCATATATGGATTCTCATTGTAGCTTGTCTTCTAACCGCAGAAAATTTCAGCCTTTTCTTGATGTTATGACATCACCACAATTTCGATACAACCACCCTGTGAAAAATACAGATTCTGTCTTAAAGTCCTGACTTATTCAGATCGTTTTTGTGGCCAGTCATCACTATTCCTTGTTTTCCAACCATAGATTTTATTGCACATTTTTGTTCATCTTTACATCAAAAAGTTTTTTGGCTTTTGTTTTAGCAGTTTAGATTCATACATCATCTCATTTAATTTCTTAAGGTGTTATAGATAACACAGAGGTTTTTTCCAGTTTCCAACCACAGATCACTGTTCAAAATTTCGTTTACAATTCAATGTGATTCTCACTGTCGTTTTCCATGTCCTTTTCTTTAGCTGATGTGATTCTCACTTCCACTTGTTTGCTAACCCTATTTATTTGTGCTTAATTTTCATTAATCAATCCCTTAAGCGTTTTAAATGACCTTAAATTAGAATTAGCGCCTTTGTGATTTTTTTTTATTTTTGTTATTGGACCTTTTGCTTTTGCCTTGTCTTCTGTCATTATGAAAAACATAACGCCGAATCCTTGTTTTTTAACAGAGGTTGATGCAGGATCAGGTTCTTGGCTAACGTCCTTATAAATTCCAATGTCGTTATTTTTAGGTGTTTCATGGCTTGGAGCTGTTATAAATGATGTTGAACTTAGACTTTTGCCCCAAACGAAACTTTATTTTTTAAATATTTATAAAGATATATATATATATATATATATATATATATATATATATATATATATATATATATATATATATATATATATCTATATTGGTATCTTGGGTTATTGTCGCATAAAAAAAACGATCTAGATAAGTCAGAAACTCTTGAGAAAATCTGTTTAGAGCCTTAATTTTTGTTTTTGTAAATGACGTCATGTACTATGTTATTACATTATATAAGCTTTCTTATGACATCATATACGTATTTTCTTATATGATGTTATGCATAGCATAAATAAGATTGTTGAGTTTCCAACACAACAGTTATTTATATAATATAATGTCTGTTGGAAGGCCCGAAAAATGAAAATTTGCAGTTGCAGTTACTATAAATGATGATTCCTAGGAACCAACACCTGAACTATCAAACGTGATAAGATTTGAATTATGACAACCTAGACCATCAATTCTGACAATACCAATACGAACAGCTAAAGCAAAGACCACTGCTAAATTGTCTGAAGTAATCAAAATCCAAAAACGTGTCAAAAATGAAAATGAAGAGCAAAGACACGGGCGGTTAGAAGATATGCGAAAAAACAAACAATCAGAGAGTGTTAAAAGTGAAGATGAAGAGCAGAGACATAGGCGGTTAGAAGAATGGATAAGGTCATCAATGCCTAAATAATTTCGTAGACCACACTGCTTTTCTATTTACGAAAAATTAAGCAAGAAAACGGGTTTTAATTTTTATAAAGCAGTGAATACAATAAAATAAACACTTAATTAAACAAAAATACTCCAAATATTTTGGCCCCACGTCCGGGAGCCTTTCTCAACGGAAAAAAAAGAAAAGAAAAAAAATAAACAAAAAATGTTCTTTTTAAAAACCTTAACTTACATCAAAATAAAAAAAAAAAAAAAAATATATATATATATAAATAAATAAATAGGAAAGACTATTTATTTATATTTTTTCTTTTGTTGTTTTTTTTGTGTGTTTTTTTTTGTTTATTTTGATGTAAGTTAAGGTTTTTAAAAAGAAATTTTTTTTCTTTTCTTTTTTTTCCGTTGAGAAAGGCTCCCGGACGTGGGGCCGAAATATTCGAAGTATTTTTGTTTAATTAAGTGTTTATTCTGTTGTTATTTATTCACTGTTTTATTAAAATTAAAACCCGTTTTTTCTTGCTTAATTTTTCGTCATCAATGCCTACCATACCTTTGTTAAAAAAACAAAGGTTCGGCGATATGTGTTTCGTAATGACGAAAGATAAACCAAGGTAAAATGAACCAAACAAATTGAAAATGATAGCGATGATGATTGGGTTTTGGATTTTGACATGGATAAGGTCATCAATGCCTACCATACCATTGAAAATAAAAAAGATGGACTAGATAAATCGTTGGAAGAATAAGAAGTTTTTGTCCCACCACCTGAACAATATTGTTTGCGTTTAGAAAACAAGCGACAGTGAGAATCTATATATAGCAGCCTGCCACGTGCCGAATGCGGCGGTACGACGGCGAAGCCGCCTCGCTCCCGGCAGTTTTGTCATTTAGTGCAAATGGTTGCGTCATTTAATTAGGATTTTATGTATGTTATCTTTTTAGTTTGTTTACAAGAAAACAGGTCAGACCTTGTTTCATATGGTGGTGAAGTTATGTTTCATGTTTCATATGGTATAGTGTTGTTAAATTTAGGCAGTTGGAATCTGAAAGAAGTGGATGAAACATTGATTACGAAGTTGGGCCCAGATTTGATTGTTACCTTACGCAAACAAAGTTAAAAAGAAGCATAAAAATACTACTTTAAGGAACTTGGTTCCACATCCTTTAAAGAAACCAGTGTTTTTAGTTCGTATTGCCTAATTGCTCAGCATTTGTTTTTATTTACAAATAACTTTTTTTCAGATTAACGAATTGGGCCATGTTAACATTCCAGTTATGCTCATGCCGGATGATTTTAGAGCCTATTCAAAGATTAAAGTTGACTATCATCTTTATAACAAGTAAGCCCCACTTTTATTTTCATTTTTTTACTAGTTTGTAGCCGTCATCCATGACAGCTGCTCCAAGTATGCTGGTATCAGCGTCAAGGAAACGAAATGGGCAACTTACGACGACTTATTTCATTTCTGTCACTGAGTTATTTCCAGATTTAACTTGTCGAGAAGTTGGAATAACTATGGTCAATTATGAAGATTTTTTGGGGATGTAGTTATGAAATGCTCTTCCACATATCAGCAGCTTTCTTTGTCTTTTCTCGACTCTGTGGACTGTTTCAAGATAAAATCCGAGTTTACAAATCCGTCGTATGCTCTTGCTTCCTATACAGCTGCAAAAGTGGGTGTATAAGAACTCCCAAAATTCAGCCTCATAACTCCTTCAACCAAAGATAGATCACACAAATGCTCGGACTGAATATCCGTGACTGGTTGTCTATTGAGAAGAATGATGCAGACAAATATAAGGCTATGATGCATCTAGTGCTGCACCTCTCGGCTTGACCAAACATATTGAAAACCAATTGGCCCTTGCTCAAAATTACTCTTTCCCTTTGCTGCAAATCATTCCTGTGGTAGAAACACTTGCCATGGAGGCCAGACAAATTCTGACTAAAAATCATCAAACTTGAATCTATTGGTGGCTTCCAACACAATGGTCAGTGATGGTGCTTCTCTTGGCTTAAAGCCGTCACTCCTATGAGTCAATACTGCACCCAATGGATCTCGAGCATCTGCCACAACATAGCTCCAGCCATAGTTGCAACTCTGTTTTTATGCTGAACCAAGTACAAGTAAGGAAGTAATAAATGTTTTTCTGATAGAACAGTGCGAACTGCTCCCGCTAATTCTTGGTGAGAGGCCTGTTCTATTCCTTCTCATAGAGAATGATCATTGCTAAATGGGAATTTTTGAGATTTAATAGGCCTAACCCCTGAACCCTATATTGAGCAAGAGTTAACACGCGAAAAACAAGAATAAGAAAAAAGATGGAATGGTGTGATTAACAGGCGGTAACTTCAAGCCCTCCTGTAGGTAAGGATTTGAACCTGATGCAAATAGAATCTAATATGGAAGTATTCAAGGAATGTTTTGTGTAGGTAGTTAAATATCGTGCAGAAGTATGGGTGCTAATAGAAAAAGAAAGAGAGATATATCATACATATTGTTGAGAGAAATCGTTTAAGGTTAACTTATGCATAAATCTTGGTGATTAGGTGGCAAGCACAAGTCTGTAAATGAAGTAGTTTGAGCCAACTCAATATGTGCTTCATGAAGAATCATTATGGGCTACTTAGGTGTGTTCTTCTGACGTAAAATGTTTTTACGTCTAGAATAGCCCTACCAAAGAGCACACAAGAGGATAACAGAAATGAAAGCGGAGTATCATGGACTAGGCGATGAGATTTGATAGGTGAGGGATGAGATGATAAGGAATGACTAAAAAAGTGTTACGAACTTCTTGGTAGGTGATCAGACCAAGAGCTTTAAACAGGGTGAGGTAAAGGTAAAGATATTTGTTGTTGGTCTTAGATGGCTCTGCTCAACAACGAGTTTTTAGTAGCTATAGATTTACGTTCTAGTAAAATTTCCCAACATTTTTTAAGTCCTAAATTTCCAAAGAGCTAGTGTGTGAACTTTTTCGAAGCGTATATTATTTACGGTTTTGCTTATATGCTAAATTGAAAGCTAAAGAAGTTATGGGTTTTCTTACCCAGAAACCTGTGGGTCTCTTCTCCAATGATTCTTATGCAAGCTAAGAAAAAAGAAAAATTTGTTGGGTTTTATATTTATTAAAGTGAAGTTTGTTTCTTCCAGACTTTAAAACATGACTTAGAATAAAAGAAATAAAACTTATCTAAAACTAAAGTTAGAAGTCTGTGAAGAAAAAGAGTAATATTGAGAGCAATATTATATGCCATCCAGAAGTGTATCAGCTATATTTGCTTTATTCTGCATGCCCTGTTTGAGTAATAGTTCGTGGTAACGAGCTGTAAGTGAAGAGTAACCTGTGCTAATAGTTACCAAAACTCTATAAAATGGGACTTTCATAGTAATGTGTACACAAAAAGAATCTGGGTTTTGCATTGACTCCATCCAATCATTTAAAATTTGTGAAGTTCAAAGTTATCCATCAAAAGCTATATGCCCAAGAAAATTTGAATGTTTTTAAAAAAAATGGGAGAAACACCATCTAAAAAGGAAGGGATCTTGAAAAAAATTACAACATGAAAAGTTCATCATGTCAGAAAGCTCTATTGTAGGGGTTTTAAGTTCCATCTTAAAAAGCAATGTGAAAAATCTTCTTTTTTTTGGACGAGGATGGTCACAGATAGAATTTCGAAATATGGCATGTTCGAGTGAATATGGAGAGTTGTAGTGCCTTTTTAAGTATCAAAAGAGATTGCATCATAGCGAAGTAGCATTTGTTTCCGTTTTATTGCAGAAAAGAACACATTAGGCCCAATGAGGGCTAGCATGCTTTTGAGTGGAGCATTCTGTGATGGCTAATTGTTTTTGGATTGCTGAAAAGATGTTAATTTAGCCTCACTCTGTCAGAGGCCGTAATCTCACATGGTGGTGCATTCGTTCCTAAAGATACAGACAGCCTACACAAATTAAACGGTTAATATAGAGTCTAGGTTAATATAGACCATTATTTTTAAGCTACACTCGCCTAAGTTCGAGGCATTGTATTTCTGTACGCAGTGATGTGTAGCTGTGCACTAGGTACGTATATTAGGGAAGATAGTCAGTAGATCGTTATGTGAGGGGGGGGGGGCTTGAACCTAAATGGTGCTAAAAAGCCTCAATATACAAACCGTTAGCAAGAAGTTCTTCAGATAAATATAGTAAAAGGGCGGATTTACTCCAGGGTGACAGCTCTCTTCATATTGCAGAAATGATGTAAGTAGAGTATAAGACCACTTTCATACTTACCTTCACAGAAGGAGTATCTTTCTTAAAAAACGGTTTTTCTAAGAATTTCCTTTAAGAACGTGAAGATAATGATGCCACAATTAATTTTGGGTATTTTAACCCTTAGTTCTTCCCCCCAATCATGAGAAAGCATTTAAACGACTTTATGTGAATATTTAAACATGAACATAGCAAAGGGAAGTTCACAATTAAGAGAGCCTGAATCCGACAGCTTGTAGTAAGAAACTGAAAGTAAAGAAACCAAAACTCTAATAAATGAAATTTTGATTACCATGTTTCTTGATTTCAATATCTCTTTGATTAAAAAATTCTTAGTTTTCCAGAGAAGGAGGATCGTGTATGCAGGTTTTTCCCTCATTGATGATTGTATCGAACCAGTGGTTGCACACTATCGAAAGAGGGCTCATTAAAAAAATTGAAAGATCCTGTGTTTTTTTTTACCTAATAGAATAGATCATACCACAGGAAAGTGACGAATTCTAGTATTATGTCTTGCAAAACAACAATGTCGCCTGGACATGGCACAGATGATATTGAGCACAAATTCTGAGATAGCCAATTGATCTATAATTGTTGAAAGGATGTTTATGCAGCCTACCCGATCCTGGAGGTCTTGCTAGCGGTATGTGGTATAACATTCGTTCTTAAACATAAATGCAGCCCACAAAAAACTGAACCGTTATGTTAAGCCATTTATTCAATAAAACGAACAGCTGGCTACTAGGGTGAGTCCATAGTGATATAATAGTATGCTTTTGCAGAATAAGTTGTTCCTCTTTTCCTGTGTGTTTTCTTTTTCTGTTTCTTCATATTTTAAACTAAAGGCTACTTTTATTTATAGAGAGAACATGCCTAGTCATTTCAAGTTTAAAGAGTACTGCCCAATGGTTTTTAGGAATCTCAGAGAAAGGTTTGGAGTTGACGACAGTGATTATTTAAATTCTTTAACCAGGTATTTTTTCTTCTGCACTATATTCCTTTCTTTTGCTTTCCGTCACTGACTTTCTGACTCTTGATTCCCCAACCCTGCTTTCTTCCTTAATGATAGCTCTCTTTCCGCCTAACTGTTAAACTTTCTACAGTAAGTAGAACTATAATAAAGCTTAATGATTTTCTAAAAATCTGAGTTAAAGAAATAATAACAGCATTCTGAAATCCTCAAAAAAAGTTAGTTATTGAAATTAACTGATTTAGAGCTATTAGTGTGTTTTTGCCTCAGGAAAATATACGAAAATATGTTTTAAGCTATATTCAGAATTTTCTTTTTGGTTCCTTGTGTAAATGTTTGCTTATGCTAGGTAGTTCTTCTTGTCAAAGCCCAACCTTGATTTTAAAGCTTTTTGAAGCTATTTGGCCTTCAAACTAGCTGCAAGTACGAGTAGTAGGCGATAGCGAAAATTGCCTAATGATTGGAGCGTAAAATGGAGCGCATGTAGTGATTGTTGGTTTAAAAGGCCAGTCTGAGCCCGGTCTAAAAACTGTTCTGTGCCTTTCGCCTGACAAAAATGAGCTTCTTGGATTACCAAATATCGGCGTCGCCACTCTGAGACAAAATGATGTAATTTAGCCCTGAAGCGCAGAGGAGAGGCTATAAACTGAAAATTGTAATTCGTGACAATTCTTAGAAAGTAGGATCTTCTACATGGCTTTTTGGGTCATAGAAAATGAAGCTAACATCGGTTTACAAGCAGGGTATTCGTTATACATTTTGGAAATCCGCCTTTAGTGCTGGAGGTGGGAGGGGTAGAACCCCTAAATAACAAAATACAGTTCTAGTGAGTATTATGTCCTTTATAGGGTTTTCCCGGTTTTCATAGATAACGAAAGGAAAAAGAAGGACTTGGAAAGTATAGAAATGTGACAAACATGCTATGGATGGATAATATCAAAAACTTAAGTCATAAAGAAAAAAAATGTAAATCGTCGTAAAAAAAGAAAAAGAAAATCCTATGAAAAAAGACGAAAAAAGTAGTAAACTCTGAAAATGTGTTGAAAGAAAAAACTTTCATTGGATTGGTTAAAAAATCGGAGATATAACAAGAACTAACCTTTCAATTTTGTTATTTCCTTCCTTTAAGGGTATATTTAACCCATTTCACCTCCGTGTAGCGATGTTAATTTAGATGTGCTATTAAGTTCTTTCTTCTCTTGAATGGTACAAAAGTCATATTTTTCGTCTTGTTTTAGAAGCATCATTTGGCAGTAACCATTCGTAATATGTTATAAATATATTAAGATAGGTAGATCTACTACATTCTTCTACCAATTGTGTTATGTTTGTATAACATTAAACTCTGTATATTATATCACTATCTGTGTTATTTTTTGGTGTTTGGGGGGGGGGGGTTGAGCGGCTCAAATAAAGTGTCTTTTCTCAGACGCTAGTCATTGTTGCTATGATTCTGACCATTTAGGGTGCCACTGCTTTAATGCTTAAACCAGTCCGTCTATCCAAGTGTCCTTACTTTAAGATCTGCTAAATTTAAGACTGAAATCAAATTTTATACAGTTAACAGTAATAGCTGCTTCTGTATTTTTTGTTTTCTTTTTTTCATTTGTTTATGTTCATTTACTTTTATGCAGTTATCTACCCAGAAGGGGTGTTTCAACCCCAGAGCCACTTTGAAACCATACGATTTTCCTATAATTAAAGCATGCTTGTAATTTGCTGTTTTTGCGATTATGCTTCACATCAAAATAAAACTTGCCTGGTTTTCTGTATGCTACTTGACACAGTTTTACGTAATTGATCATAATATTCAAATGTGTAAAGTGGCTCTTTTTCTTCTAATCTATTTATTTTCTTTCTTGTGCTTTCGGATTTGGATTTTTACATGTTCGCTCATTACTGACAGATATCTGGAATATGACTATTATTTGTTGAGTACTAAAAAAAATTATCTTCCTTAAAATATATGAATTAGGGTTTCATTACCTGTATTAGAACAGTGATTTTATTTAAAAATAAATTGATGAATCAAAAGTGAAATGCTAATGAGTTACACGCTCTGACTTTCAAGTCTCTTTTTTCTTGCTTTTTTTGCAAAATAGTCTCTCAAGTATTTTTTTCAGTATGTTTTAACTCATCTTTTTGTAATAGAATCTTACAACAGCAAATCGGAAGAAAACGATCATAAGCTAAGCAAGACCTTAATTACAGCCTATTGTTCGCAAAGTGCTCTCTGAAAAATTCAAGATTTGATTAGACTGCATTAGATAGCATTTCCGATTCAGTAGAAAGAGAAATCTTTCAATAGACAAATCTTTTTAAATCATGTTCCCTTTTCTCCGGAAAACTTTTCTTCACACCTCTAGAATATGCTTTTGTAGAATGGAAAGTCAAGAGTATCATGAAAATCTGTATGAGGACTAGGAAGTTTAATAGGATATCGATCTTGAGATTAAAAGTACCTAGAGATGTTTCTCCAGCTGTTCCAAATACAGCAGGAGCACACTCTGGCTCTTTTCTCTAAGATTATATAACTTTGAAAGCATTGAAGCATAGATCAGTGGGATGCATATGCGCGCATATGCACACCAGCAAGAATTTAAAATATAGATAAATTTAGAGTAATCTAGTCTTTTTAATTAAAATGTGCTAGAAGTAAGATATTTAAGCCTAAAAACGTGCTTTTTGGCCCTATCAAACCCTCTTCGAATAAAATGGTACCCCCTAAGGTTTTGGCCAAGGAGTATCAAAAACATATAAGGGTCGAAACTGGCATTAGTATTGAAAAGAAATCGATGTTTGGCTCAAAACTGCGGCTTATTTGTCTTTTCAAATGCTTTAAAATGGAGGGGAAAGATAGCTGATCAATTATCACTTACAGAGAAATGTCAGTTTTATTTATATTGCACTGTAGGTTAGTCGTGTGAAATTTACTATTTTCCGTATAATTATCTTCTTTTTAACTGAGTCGCCAGTCGCTACACTGACTATGGTGCAAGTGGTTTTTACTTCCTGTCTTTCTATGCTAAATTGCCGGAGATCCAGCTCTTGTGAGTTTCTGTTTAGTTTTGGCCCTACAGTATGCTTCCCTCAGCCAACTGGAGATTTATTTTTGTGTGACAACGTTGTATAAATTTGCTACTATTAAAATTCAAATTTTTAGTAAGATGTGTTTTTTTTCATTGTGTTACATGAGCAAAACCTTGGTTTTGTCCATTTTTGTTCTTATGCTGCTAATTTTGGTTTCTTGCGAAAAAAGGGTATGGGTCTAACTTCTGTGTTTTCGCACAAAGTATGAACCTGTGGCCAGATTAATAAATTTGATGTCACATTTTGGGAAACTGCGTATAATTCTTGTCTAGGGCCAAATTGGTGATTTCGCTTGTATTTTATCCCTGGCCTTCAGTGCGGTAGCTGAAGGGAAGTTTCATAGAACTGTCTGAAGCTGTTCTGCCAAGGTTTCATTGAACTATGTTTCTGATTTCGAGTGGAAGGCTTTATGTAAGTTTGCTGGCAGGCAGCAGTTTCAAATTGAAGGCAGACTAATAGATAATGATGCATAAGAAATGCGATAGTTCTCTGGTCCCATCAGTTAGTTCTTTTTCTATTGTTTTAGAAAAATAAAAATTCAAAGATGGGAAAAACTAAGATTTTTCAACTGGTTCGAAGTTGTTGCCATCTAACTCTACTAGCCATTTCTGTATGTAATTTGGGTCAAGTTTGTCGTTTTATTTTCCGTTTTTGGGACTAAGGCAAGCAAATATGTGTTCTAAACTTTCTCAGTTCTCTCATTGCTAAAGAAATTGGAGCCTACCCTATGCTCCTTCATTTGTATTAAAATTTGAAAATTGGCTTACAGAGAATAGTTGATAAAAATGAAATTTTTCTCTTTTTTTTGAATGTCATTGATGAGATATGTAGTTTTGGAAATTTCGAGGGCTAACAAATTTATTGTTGTGGTACACCTCAGGAAAAAGTCAGATGATGGTTTTGCGCAAAAACAATCTGTGCGTCCTGACTCGGTGCAAAAACGAGTTAAGTCCTAATTCGATGCAAAGACAAGTTGGAGGCACAAAGTGAGACCGTGCCCTCTCCCCCTTCCTCCACTGCCAACTTACGCAGAACCACACAAGGATTGTTAATTCATATGGCCCCTCAAACATTTTGTTTTCCCTTTCCTTGCATGTTTTTAGTAGAAAAGAAGACACAATGTACTATCTTAAAGAAAGTATTGGAATCAATTTAACCAAATTTTAGAACTAGCTCAAATATCAGTTTCCGAAAATCCCTGAAAGCTTCATTTACCTAACTTAAATACTGTACTTTCTTAGGAATATCAAAGAAAGTTTGCCCGAAGAGTGATGTGTTTACCTTAAGCGCCTAAAAAGGTCGAATATGATATATTTTTTGTTCAGTTTGTCAGAGAAAATTTTTTTGTCAGACTTAACCGTCGATATTTGTGATTAAAAGGATTAATATATTCAGATAGAGCATTGAACGTCGTATCGAACCGCATCTTTATTTCTTGGCTATTTTTTTGTGTATCTTCACCATCTAATCAAACATTGCGTGGTAACAAAGTAAAAGTTAGGAATAAACTCGTGATAATAGCAACCGAAATTTAACCGTAAGGGTTTTGATAACAAAAAAAGAAGAATAGGCTATATATATTCACACCAAGATTTTGGTTTTTATGGTTATTCTAAATATATAAAATTCATTAAGGTTACACTTACCCGCGAAAACTGTGAGTGTAAAAAATTGGCCTGTTGGTCGAAAAAGGGAAAAAAACGAGACTAGTGGTCTTGATGAAAAATGTATTGTCAAATTCAGCAGATCAAAGAACCTTGTGGTAGAAGCCTTTAGCCCCTTATAAAGAATGCGAAAGTTTGTTTGTTTTTTCCAAGAAGGATGATCACAGATGTATGTTTAGTTCTTTGTTTGCTTTTTTCTCAGATATATTGGACTAATGGCCCTAAATTATCGGTAGAAGGCTCATTCGAATGGAAATTGAAAATTCAAGTGCCTTTTTTAAGTAGCAAAAATGAATGTACCACAGTCACTATTGCCAGTGATAAAATTATTTTAATTGGTGTATAACTACGCATCAGCTAATATGGAAGAGGGTGGGTGGATCTTTGTGAAGGGGGGGGGGGGGGGTGTGCAGGGTGTTCCTGGAGCCTCAAAAATTACGTTTCTATGTTCAAATTTCTAAATCTCCGTGATCCTACAGATAAATATAGAAGGAAGGGGGAGGAGGTAGAAACTGATCTCTAATCTCCCTTCATCCTTGTAATTCTTTTTTCTTCTTTTCCGAGCCTGTAGTGTGGTAGCTGAGTGGTATTGGCTCCCCTCTTATTGCAGATTTTTTCTTTGTGTACCATAAAAGGTTACATTCCTAGGCTAACCGGCACAAAAATGGAGAAGTGTGGGTGGGGTGCATCGTGAGAGCCGCCAGGAAATTTCCCTGGCTGTAAAGAAGTTGAGGAACATATGTAATAGCAAAATAGGATTTCCGTCCAAAAGCATTATTGAATTGAATAGAATTGAATAATATTTTTCCAGGGCTGTTTCTTATACTGGGAAGTTGGGCCTTATTTCCTAATTTAGAACAAAATCTTCCTTAGCATGGTTCAAAATTTCAACTAAATACCCTTAGCCGTTATGACTTCATGAAATCATGCTAAATCCCTGTAAATTGTTTTTTATTGGGTTTAGAATATGCCAGAAAATCATAATTGTAGCGCTGTTATTTGAAAAAGAAGAAGAAAAAAGGCACTAGATATGACGTCTCCTATGTCTAGTTCGCCATATTTAGGGACTGCTTGTAAGCTATGTATTTACTGTGTTAGAGGATATTATATTCACTTAAAAAAGGTACCAGATATGGTTATTTTCCTATACATTTCAAGACTTTGCCTCATCTCTCACATTAAAGACTCTGGCTCAAGAACAAGGAACTATCATCGTATTTGGCCCCATGCAAGAATTATGCAGTGGAAGTTTTTTTTTTTTTTGTTTTTTTTTTTGATCTGAGTAAGAATTCAGGCCATGAAGATATTTCAGTTAAAGTTATACAACCAAGGGAACTTGTAAACAGTTCAGATTACATTGATTCTTAACGCCCCGAGTTTTTTTTCTGCCCTTCAGGAATGATTATAAAGGTACTTTAAACTTTCACTCTGCACTCTGCCTCGAAATAAAATCGTTTTTAGTAAAGCGCAAGTGACGTTCTGGTGTTTAGAAGGCTCAGGGGACATTAGGTCTACTCCTGTTTGTGGTAATTTCTGTTTGCTTTAAGTTTGATTTGATTATTTATATATTATCATATATATACTATCATTATTATTATTATTATTATTCTGATCATGTCTCTACAATAAAGGGGTATGTAGGGGGTATATGCAGTGGTGTGTAGGGTATGTAGTTCCTTCGTTTAACAAAATAGAAGAAAATATTTTAGAGAAGTAACCTTGGTAGAAGAGAGAGGAGCCTTAATATTTCTGAGACATTATGTATAAGATAATGTATAAGACATTTCTGAGTGATAAACCCCACGGAAAATTCCCCCACATCCAAAATTGAGCAGTCAAAGAGAAAGCACAAAATGTGTACCTCGAAATGTAGGTCAGATTCCCTAAGCGGTAACAAAATTACCAGATGTCTGATTTTTTTTTATTAAATAAAAATAAAACTACATGGTGACGTCAGTTGCAACTGGGGTTCGTTCTTTACTATATTTTAAATTAAGAAGTGCCTGTAACCTATAACACAAACAGGAGAAAAAAAACTTCGGCTTTTCGAAAGCCAAAACGAAGAACGAAATACCTTGTCATAGTTACCCAGGGCACCCTTCAAAGTATTTTATTATAACATAATTTATGGTTGTAACCTATGGTTATGACGTCATTCTTCATCTTTTGTGCGAAGATGCAGTTTTTGGTAAAAATATTGATTTTATCTTAAATATTGTGTTTTAATTTTTACAAAAGGCACTAGACATAGTAATTTCCTTTGAAACGAGCTCTTAAACAACTCTGTATGATGTTTCAGTACTCCGCTAGTAGTGAAGAAGGAAAAAAAATAAAAACGAGGACACATCAGTGCTTCCCATGCAAAAAAAAAATGATTTTCCTTGTTGTTCAAACCAGGGGATTGTAAGTTTCATGTAAAGGGTTTTCGGCCATGGCGATTCAAACGATATAATTTTTTTTATTTCGATCCGATTTGGTTTCAAAATAAATCTTTTTGGGTTACTTTTGGCCGAGGTTCGACTTCACTAGGTTGCAGCTGCCGCTGCAACCACGAAAGTACGTCTGAGAAAGACCAAGTTTTCAGTAGACGTTGATGTAACCCTAGGTTCACACAGATGTTCACACAGGAGCGAAATTCGCCCGTCGCCGCAATTTAGTTGCCAACTTTGGCAATTTTAGTTGCTTCGTCAAGCAACTACCCAGAGTTGAAAAAATCCAACTTTTGTCGGGCAACTGAGCGATTTTTCGAGCAATTTTTTCAAAACAACAGCAACGATGGGAGAAACAAATGAAAACGATCAAACTGAGAAGTTAATTATGGCTGTCCAGTTTAATAAAATTATTTATGAAAAGAAGGAAAAGGGACATAAAAATGCAGTTTTGGTCCTGAAAGCATGCCTAAGACTCTAGGCAGGCATGCCTTTCCAAAAACTAACCTGACAAGTATGTGTCCAAAAAGAGAGTCATTCATACTCCTGCCATTTACCCGTGCCCTAGCCATTTAAACAATTGCCTCTCAATTACTTGGACTATCTGTCTTGGCTTTTCTCTGTCTACAATTACCCAGCCCAGTCTTGATGCAACCTATGCAACCTATTGCGCAAAATACTTGATAACTTTAATTCAACCTAACCTAACCTAGTTAGTTTTTGAATTGAAGTTATCAACTCACTTTATTTCTCTTCTTCTTTCGCCTTCTCACAGCAAGGGAAAGAAGTAAAACATCATTCTGATCCATTTCAACCACGCTCTTTTAATTTTGAATATTTTGCGGGTAAAAGTTGGACGACGTAAAAATCCTGTGTGAACATAACGGCGACTAAAATTGCTCATCGATGCAATTGACGAATATTGCCTATCGCAGCAACTGCTTTTGTGTGAACCTAAAGTAACAGCCTTTGAATTGACGATTGATTTGATGAAATGCTCCGGAGGGAATATGCCATTGAATTAATGGGATAATGTTGGTCTACGCTTTGCCATGACGCCATCGGTATGCATATTCAAAATATTGGTAGGCTACTCAAGGATTCCTTTTATGCTTCCAAAAACATGTAATTTTAGGGACTGGGTATTGTTGAGGCAATGAGCTTTCGGCTTCTTTGCTTATTCATTCAGCTTCAAAGCACTGAGCATTGATAGAGGATTATGTGTTGGGTTATTTCACGACTGCATTGCGTGAGCTTGACATGAAATTATGGCTTCCGATCAATTTTTGCATCGTCCTATACTGAACTTTATTAGCCGATACATGTATGCTGGCATAAAAAACTGATAAATTTTTCAAGATTAGTGGGGAGTTTTTTTCTAATCAAACGGTTCTTGAGAGGGAAAAGTTATTATATGAAGTAAGTGGCACTAATGATAGATACGTAAAGTACTTTAATCATGAGGATAACATCATGGATATTGCAAAAATATTTCATAAATGCTCAAAAGAGAAAAATACACTTCCTGAATTTATGATTTGGGACCCTTCAGAAGTCCCAGCAGGTACTGAACTAGTTTCGGCGTGCATCACCTCTACGTTGAATTAAACTTGTAGAAAGATGGAAGAAACTAACCGAATTCAGACAAGGGTCATTGTGTAAGGCTATCCCTGATTTGGATAGAAATACTGGATGTAACCCCTCTCCTAAATTCTGCAGTGGGGAAAAATCCCCCTAAATCCCTGTTGACTCCTGAAGCTCGTAAATTAGCTATCGATTCAGCATGTAATACGTATCCTTCAAGAAATGAGACGGTAGTTCGTCGTCGCAAATCAGAGTTTAAATATCTTATAGACAATGTCAGACCGGCTAAGAGAATTGAGATTCGTTTAAAACATCGGACGATAATGTACCTGTAAAAATCAAAGCTAAGCACTTTATGGGCATCTTAAAGCAGGTACCATTCGAGTTCCATGATGGATTACAAGCCTTGATTCTTAACTGCATCAGGGCCGAACCTTGTGGGCTTTCATTAACTTTTAAATTATCATTCGCTTCTCAGAATGATCTAGAGATTTTTTTTTGAAAAATCTCCCCAAACTTGGATACGAGATCCTCCATGTCGAAAAATATCGGTATCTACGCCGCAGATACTATAATTGCCACAAAGACGATGGTCACGTGGCAAAAGATTGCAAAGTTCCCCAGATATTTGGACATTGTGCGCAAACTGGATATGGACATACCAAAGAATTCCTTGCACTAACAGTTTATATTGTGTATCATGCCAATCTAGAAAACACAGCTGTTACTCTTTCAGCTGTCCCAAAAACCAATAGCAAATAGAATCCCAGCAAATTCATAGGAGTGGCAACTAACCACAGTTCTGTATCGGTGTTATCTTGGAATATAAATGGTGGCATCCTAAATAAGCGTGCCTTGCTTGAAAAAATGGCTGAAAAATATGACATAGTGTGCATACGGGAACAATTTTTACTACCGGATCGCAAAAAACACTACAAATATCTCGTGCTAATTCTACTTTGATATACACTACTTCTCTTCAAAAACCAAAAGGACGACCTAGCAGACGGCTGGCTGTCTTGAGCAAGTATAAATTTGAGCGTTTACGTTCAGAAGATCGCTTTCTTGGTATTAGTTCCAATGGTTTTGCTATTGTGAATGTTTATTTATCTATTAATTATAGCGATCAGACCTCAGAAGTGAGATTTAGTAACGTATGTCGGAATTTGGCTAAATGAGTAAAACAATTGCTCCATTCATTCCCACGTTGTCTCATTATTGGCGATTTCAACTGTGATTTATCAAATGATCGTTGCCCCGAGCTCAAATTTTAAAGAAGATGTTGCCTAGATGTGTTCCATGTTCTGCCGAAAAATTAACAGTTTACCTTCATATCCGTAGCTAACACTACTTGAAATATCGATGTTGCTCTATTCTCCGGTGAGCCTGTGCATGTAGTTTCAGTTTTGAATGCTTTTTTGTGTAGTGATCACATTCCTATTAACGCGAGTATTCCAGTATCTAGTTCTCCAAGGGCCTCCCTACATTCTAAACGGTCTGTCAGGAAATCTTGAGATCATACCGACATAGGGCTTTTCCCGAAAGTTTGTGATGATATTTTGACTAAAATAAAAGTCTCCTACCACCTCCTTCAATCTTCTTCTGCAGCTATGGATAAGCCTCAGCTTCGCTTACAGCTTAAACTATATTGTGAATAAATTATTCATGCTATTAGATGTGCTGATCATGTAGCTGTACCTGTTCGCAAGTCTCGAGCGAAAACAGAAAAATATGGTTAGTCTCAAAATTCAATTTTAGCTAGTGCTTGTTCCCAGACAAAAGTATGGTTGCTTATATGGTAAGAGTTTGATAGGCTGGAGAGTTGGTGTTGTAAATGCCGTACGTATTTACACGAACAGAAAGTTTTGCAAAGCACTCCGTGATCATGCTGCCAACATCAAAGCTGAATTGGCGGCAAAAATCGCTGACAATCTAAATTTGCTTTGGAAGTCTCGCCCCGGTCGATCTACTGATTTTAGGGCTTTAGAAATACCCGAGTCTGAGTCGGTTGCTCATTTTTCTGCCCAGTTTAAAGCCCCTCATAGTCCACAGGCTAAAAAGTTTGATGATGAAATTATCAGTCGAGCTAGATCCGAGCAGGTAATCGTTGGAGGTAATTTGATTAAAGAGGTTATACCGAAGCTTAAAAAGAAGTTTACTTGTGGGTCGGGTGGAATTTGTGTACGCCATTTTGAGTTTGCCAGCGATTACCTTTTTGACCACATGGCTTTACTGTTCCAGATGATTTTTACAGTAGTTGTGCCCAATTGCTTATGTGTTGGTGTTGTTACTCCGGTTTTGAAAAAAAGAGAAACCGCTTTTTCAATGTTCGTCTTATAGGCCCATTACAGTTTCCACTATGTTTTCAAAGATTTTTGAGTTGTTGATCATTGATCGTATTCGTCAACAGCGTTTCATGCCTCCTTTTCAGTTGGAGTTTCAACCGCGTTTCGGTTGCTACCACGCTTTAAGGAGTTTATGTACAATATTAAAGGATGCTGAAAGGTCAGGTAGCCCTCTGGCTATTGGCGCGTATGACATTAGTAATACTTTCGGATCTCTAATTCATTCTCAGGCTATGCATGAGTTATTAAAAGGGGGGGGGTATCTGTTGATGTAGTTCGACCTCTTTATTGTATGTATAGACACCTCCGAGTACGTTTAAAAATTGAATCCTCGCTTCTTCCTTCAGAGCTCCGTGTGAATATTGGAATTAAACAAGGGGCCATTACCTCTCCTAATATTTATAATAACGCGACCCTAATAGCCCAAGGGGATTTATCGCCTTGCTATATATTGAACGGTGTTAGTGTGTCTATTTTATGTTAAGTGGATGACGTTCTTAACCTAAGTAGGGTTGTGCTTAGTTTGAAAAGGAGTTTGAGGGAGATTGCTAAGAATTATAATGAGATTGGTCTTTCTTTAAATGCGGCTAACTCTCAAGTGCTATTATTGTGATGTTGTACCACTGCAGGAGCTTGTGTGCCTTGGTTTACCTATTGGTAAATCTCTAAAGTCAACTCAGAAATTGCTTTTTGCCCGAACCGAACGTAAGATCCGTAATGCGTATGTTGGTGCAATTGGATCACAGCTGAATCTTGGTAAACACCACCTTGAGAAAGTATACAATGCTGTTTCTCTCCCTCATGTTCTATACCTAGTTCCTTTCTGGGACATTTTTAACCAATCAGTTAGAAATCAGGAGGGCCTATTTCAAATATTTAAAGTTCCTTATCCGGGTTCCTCCTTGGACTAGGAATGGTAGACTGCGGAAGAGATTACAGCCTGCCAGATCCTCTTGATGCCGCAGATAAGCTTTTTTCCAAGCTTACGGGTTATCTGTCGAACCACCATTGGAAGGATTTTTTGCTTTAATGCTAGTTTCCTTCTTTTTTTTAATATATTTATGTATTTATTTTTTGTATTTATTTGTATGACATATTTAAAGAGGTTTACCATCCTTGGAGTGGCTTACTTTTCTGAATTTTTTGGTTTATTGAAATTTAATTTGCACATATTTACTCCTGTTTTTGTATGTTTTTTTCATTTTTTTTTTCTTTCTGTTATACTCCATCATCATGCTTTGTATTTTTGATGGGTTATAAAATAAATTTATTAATTAATTAATTATTGGTCGTAACCTTGGGACAACACCATAGTTACATGTTTTAAGCCCGAATAACCTTTTAATCGATTTTTTTTTCTCCAGAAGGGGGTAGATACTCCAGACGAAAGTGTTTTCTCTCCCTACTATCCAGTTTTTTACTTCAAGTTCTTCTTCTTTTTTTCAGAATTCATCCCTATGTACTGGTATAAATATAAATTTCAGTTTACTAATAGTTTTTTTTTTCATTAAATAAATCGTTCCTAATAGCGATCAGGTTTGTCGTTTCGAAATGGTTTAATTAGACTTTATTGTTTATAAAGCTTAAACTTTGTATTAATAGAAAACTAGAAGGTTAGTTGGTCACGATTGTTTCACTTAGCTTATCAGACTGAAAAACTTTTTCAAACTTCACTAAGCTTATCAGACTGAAAAGTATAAAAAAAAACAATGGCGTTAAACTTGTGTGAAGTTTAGTTTGTTTCATAGGTCTCAAATTGTGGACTTCGATTTGAGCGGTCGTTCCGAAGGGAAATTCTACCAATCAAGTGATCGTCTGTTCGTGATAAAAATGTTGTCCAGTGATGAAGTTGGAAGAATGCATTCGCTTCTCAAACAGTATCACCCTGTGAGTATGAAACTAAGCTAGTAAACAAAATTTGACATTTTTAGCATTTTTTAGAGAGCATGTTGTTAAAGCGGATAAAATAATTTTTTTTTTCCTGATAATGTTTTGGAAGTTAAGCTGAAGGATGTTAGAAACCAATATTTCTTAGGGGAGGGAGGGGGTAACGCATTGGTCTTTGATTAGGCGGTGCGAAACGTTGGACTTGGCTCGTTTTTGTACCAAGGTGCACCCCTCCCCTAAAAATATAGCTCGATTTTGCGCTGTTTCACGACTTAGCTTGTTTTTGCACTGGGTCAGGACTTGGTACATTTTTACAAAAATTGTGTAAATACGCATTTCAGTGGGGTAATTCGTGATTTTGTAGTATTTTGGTATGTCAAAACTCAAAATATACGGTCACAATTAACAAATACCAAGTTTTTCTAGCACGACATTCACCTTTTGTATCATGAGGGACATTTGGGTGGGATGTCAGTCCCTAGCTCCACGTCCCCTGGATAAGGCGCTAATTGTGGCCAAAGCATTAAGGGTATGTTTGACATTTTGTCGTTTATGGGAGACCAAACAAAACTTTTGGAACTTTTTGGAGGAATAGCTTTACACTTGTGGTTTGAATTAGCAACAATATAAATATATTGTGTGCTACTAAATAATGTGGCTTCATTTTGGCATTTTGTAACTATGTAAATTGTGTCCTGTAGTCGTTGAGTTTGAGGGACTAAAACATCTATTTTCTCATTACTTCGGATTTTTCTACCTTTCAAGAAATAGATATTCCTGTGCAAACGTGATTAGCGAGTGATGGCCTACCAGATGATTTTTGGGAGGGCAATATTTATTCTGTGGACAAACCTTATGTTTGAAGTTTGCCCCTGCACAGGACGATTCAGACCAATTAAAACAAATTTGCTTGAATTAAAACCCTATGTTTGTATGTAATTAGTTTGTTTAATGTTTTCAAAGAAAAGTAAAGAGCAATGTTAAAGCCTGAAGCGAGCAAAAATAAAGTCATGTATTAAGTCAAGCTTGTAACGAACGGAAATTACTATGTACGAATGAGTGGAAACTAAAACGAGTTGAAGTTAAAACGAATAAGTTAAACTCAGAACGAAAAAAAATTACTATGAATGAATAAATGAAACCTAAAACGGACGGTAACTATAATGAATAATCTAATGAATCCTAAAACGAGCAGAAATTACCACAAATACAGATGGAAATTCCCCCCTCAAGTCTCGTGAAGACTCTAGCGTCCGGCAGTTCAGGCTTGATCGTTTTTGCACACACTCGGGACTAAACTTGTTATTGCACCACTTGTGGACTTGGCTCGTTTGACGTTGGGTCTTATCTCGACTCGAAGATTGATTCAGTTTCTGCGGTAAGGAGGAAGGGGTCCTTAAATTCTTAGGGGGGTAAACTTGTTATTGCACCACTTGTGGGCTTGGCTCGTTTGACGTTGGATCTTATCTCGACTCGAAGATCGATTCAGTTTCTGTAGAAAGGAGGAAGGGGGTCCTTAAGTTCTTAGGGGGGACTAAACTTGTTACAGCACCACTTGTTACTGCACCGCTTGTGGACTTGGCTCGTTTGACGTTGGGTCTTATCTTGACTCGAAGATCTATTCAGTTTCTGCGGTAAGGAGGAAGGGGGTCCTTAAGCTCTTATCCATGTCGCTTATCGCTTGCACGAGAAGCGGACTTTGGATCTAAACCCCTCTTGGTGAGAAGCAAACAGCTTAGATGCATAGTTCTGTCTTGTTATGAGCTCTACCTGATCCAACATATGAGAGAAGAGAGGGGCGAGGTATAAGAACATTAAGATCTATATATATCTGCCTAATTCCTTCACAGGCTCTTGGGGCTAATACAACAAAATTTGGTCTGCAGTTATGGTCTTGGGTGTTCATGCTCGAGTGGACTTCTGCCAAGGTCATCTGTATCTATAAGAATTGCCTATTGGATCTTAATTTAATTTGGTAGAAATTAGCAGGTACGACTTTTATGTCTTCTTTTAGAGGGTTCGGGCCCAATTTAATAGAGGCTATTGCGTGTGTTGCTCCACACCTGTGACCCATGGGTCGCAATTAATGTCACATCGCACGGGGCCCTGGAATCCAAAGTCTAGTTTATATTTATTTCTCACCGGTTATGCATTAATTTTTTCAACGTGAGTTGAAGAATATCGTCAAAGTATTTGATTCAATGCAAACCAGCGTTTCACTTTGTCTTATTGTTTTTGGAATCAAGTGAATTTTGGGCTTAGCTTAGGGTTCCTCCCGAGATTGAAGGTTTTGTCTTCTTCCCTGATTACCAATTTTAATTAGAAAATAGGGTGAAATTCGCCAAAAAAGTTTTTTTCCCAGAATTTCTGAATCTCTGATCTGTCATGTTCAAGCTTCAAAAATGTTTATTTATGGGAAATTGTTCATTTTGGGGAGGTGTCACCCCCTTTGTTTTAAAAGAGACTGCAATTGCTTTAAATGAATACGATTCTATTTGGAGTCAAACAGCATCAATGCTATTCGATGCCGAATAACATAAATGTGACAAGATCCAAAATACCTCCAGGGATCTTTTAAGATCGTAAATTATTATATTTTTTTTGAACTGAAGGAAGAAACAGATTTATCGATACGAATTGCCATCGATGAAAAATAAATAGAAGCCCCATTAAACGGAATCCTCTTAAGCCTAATCTTGATTGAATGAAAAAAACAAGTTTTTTTTTTAACTGAAAGTAAGGAGGACATTAAAACTTAAAACGAACAGGAATTATTCCTTATATGAAAGGGGCTGTCTCCTCCTCAACACCTCGCTTTTTACGATAAAGTTTGGCTATTTGTCATAACTCTACTTTTTTAGACAATAAAAACTTTAGCGTAAAGAGCGAGGCGCTGAGGAGGGACAGCTCCTTTCATATACGGAACAATTTCTGTTCGTTTGAAGTTTTAATGTCGCTCCTTACTTTCAGTTAAAAAACTTGTTTTCTTATTTAATTCCTGAATGTATTTCAACTAATGGAGGTTCAAATTTGGCTCACTGTATATAAAAAATTAAAACAAATTTGCATATTAATTTTGGCAGATGTATTCCGTATATGAAGGGTTGCCCCCGTCGTCAATACATTGCTCTTTACGCTAAAGCTGTTAGCACTTTTTAAAAAAGCTTCCTATTTTAAATAAACGGCCCCCGTGTTTCAGTAGACGCTCTTAAGAAATTGAGACAAACTGTCTAACTTCAGCGTAAAGAGCAAGGTATTGAGGAGGGGGCAACCCTTCATATTTGGAATAATTTCTGTTCGTTTTTCCAATAATGCCGGTAAACCTGGCTCTCCCTCTATGAAATATACCCCCCCCCCTCATGGCAAACTCCTTCGTGGAAATTACATCCAACGTAAATTGCACCCCTCCCCCCGTTAAATTCCCTCAAGACAGTTCCATCCTCGATGAGAATTCCCCCTCTCTGTAAAATTGCTTGCGGACGATTCAGCCTGAAAAATTCTCCTTAGCATTCTTTTATTTCAATAAGACTTTAATTTCTAATCTGTTTCTCGTCCACTCCAGAAATGCCCCCTTTCATGGAAATTATTTCCCGGAAATAAAAGCACGTGGAAAAAGCCCCTGGATAATTCTCCCGGAACATCTCCACATGCAAAATTTGGCAAAGAGAATTGAAGACAATTAAAAAGAATTTCGTATAGTAATTCTGTCAAATACAAGGCCGTACCCAGGGGGGTATAGGGGTGTTTCTCCCCTATTTCAAAAATCAGACAAATGTTTTCAGGCTCGTAACGTTTGATGGGTAACACTAAACTTGATTAATTGTATATATTTGAGATCAGCATAATAAGCTCATTCTTTTGATGTATCTATTGATGCAAAAATTCCGTTTTTTACAGTTTCGGTTGCTATTGAGCCGAGTCGCTCCTTGTTTGATCATAGGATTTAAATAAAACAAAAAAAAACACACCCCACCACCAACCCCCCTGAGGCCAACACAGCTACGCACGCTCCTCCACCCCAATCTGTTCAAAGCCTCCCTTTTTACACCCGCCCACGAAGTTTCCATTCCCTTTAAATCTTTCTTTATGACGTCCTCCCACCCCTGACGAGGACGACCTGCTTTCCTTTTAGCTCTAGATGGTTGGCCGAAAAGAACAATCTTCGGAAATCTGTCATCCTTCATCCGCACAACGTGCCCTAACCACCTCAATCTTTCTTTCATTATAGCCCTAGAGAGCCGTATTGAACCACATTTTCCGTACAGCCTATTGTTTGAAATACGGTCAGTTAGCCGGGTACCTAGAACAATCCTTAAGCAATTACTCTGGAAAAGATCTAGCAAATCTTCATCCACTTTTCAGAGCGTCCATGCTTCACACGCACATTTGACCACTGTCATCACTGTAACTTCTAATATTCTAATCTTGGTTTGCAGACTTATCTTCCTATTCTTCCAAACTTTTTTTAACTGTGAAAAAACACCCTAAGCCTTGTCTATTCTATTTTTAACATCTTCACTGCTCCCACCATCTTTACTAATAATACTACCAAGATAAGTGAAACTGCAAACCTGATCAATCTTTTCATTACCCAACGTCACCTTTTCATCTTCTCTTATTCCTAGCCTTAGTTACTTAGACTTCCTAACATTAATCTTCAAACCAATTCTAGCACCCTGAACTTGCAAAACCTCTAAAACTTCATTCATTTTGCTCACACTTTCATCTAGGATGCTTAAATCATCAGCATAATCCAAATCCAGGAGACTTTTTCCTCCCCATTTGATTCCGTGGTCTCCCATTGCCTTTTCTGTGCTCCTTAAAACAAAGTCCATCAAAATAATCCATATAAAGGGGGATAGACCACAACCCTGCTTAACTCCTGATTTAATACCAAACCAGCTGCTAACCTCATTTCCTACCTTAACCGCAGCAGTGTTATTCTCGTACATAGCCCTAATCACTTTAATGTATTTGTCTGGTGTACCATATAAGGATAACACCTTTACTAAAGCTCTTCTATCAACAGAATTGAACGCTTGCTCATAATCTATAAAACTGAGGACCAAAGATGTTTGAAAACTCAGGCACTTCTCAATTATTAGCCTAAGAGTGAAAATTTGGTCGACACATCCTCTACCTTTTCTAAAACCGCACTGCTCTTCTCTTAAAACGTTGTCTATGGCATCTCTCAGTCTAAAAAGTATCATATTACTAAGTAATTTGCTACCTACAGAGACCAGACTAATGCCTCGATAATTACCACACTCACTTTTATCACCTTTCTTATAAAGTGGCTTAATTAAGGTTTTCCTAAAATCGTTAGGTACTTCCCCTTTTTCAAAAATCATATTAATAATATTCAATAACTTATTTCTAAACTCAGAGCCACCATATTTAAGAAACTCATTTACCACGCTATCAGCACCTGGAGCCTTATTATTCTTTAATCTTTTTAGTACTGTTGCTAATTCCTCCTCACAAAAAAAATCTTCCTTCACATCCAAGGTATCACAAACTTTTTCATTTTCCTCTGTATTTTTTCCTGCAACTCTATCTCGGTTAAGCAAGTTCTCAAAATGTTTGGACCATCTCGCTTTAGTTTTTTCCTTATCGCTAATTGCGACCCCATTCCTATCTTTAGCTGGGACAAGTCCGGATTGACTACTCCCTCTCAATTTGTTAACATGCCAATACAATATTTTACAATTATGCTGTCTAGCTGCATCTTCCAGATCCTCGGCAATTTTATCCATGGCCTCCACTTCACATCTCCTTAGTTCATATTTCAACACTTTCTCCACTTTCTTTACATTCCTTTTGTTTTCATATGATCTATCACTCAGATAATTCTTGTACAAGTACTTTCTCCTTTCTATTAAACATAAAGCTTTTTCACTAATACTCTTATCTGCAGTTCTAGCTTTCTGCCCTAATACACCTTCAGCAACTTCACAAACTATTTTGCTAAAATTATTCCATCCATTTTTTGCATGGTCAAATTTTAAACTCTCTAGTTTAGCATTGAACTGTTCCTGGAAATTTTCTCTCAAATTCTCATCCTGGAATCTACGAACATCATAGCTTCCTGGAAAGTAGTCACCCTTCCGAAATTGCAACTTTACTTTAACCCTTGACACTACTAGATGGTGGTCTTTACTTCTAACATCAATAACAGCACTCCTATATACCCTAGTATCTTGTATTGATCCTGCCAGTCTTCTGTTTACTATAACATAATCAATAAGGTTTGCTGTCTTACCATCACGCGAATACCATATTAACTTATGAGCCATTTTATGACCAAACACCGTATTGGTTATAACTAGACTGTTGTACCAACAAAATTGCAAAAGTCTGTATCCATTACTGTTTTCTTTTCCTACGCCAAATTTACCTTGACTAGGATACCATCTATCCCTATTTCCACCAACCTGGGCGTTAAAATCTCCCAGTAATAACATCATGTTTCTACCTGGGACCTTGTCTGTTTACTCCTGTAACTGTAAGTAAAATTCATCTGAGTCACTAGTATCTCCGTCAGTTGGTTCTACAGGGGCGTATACTACTGTAACTGATACCCTGAACTTTCTAGTCATAAAATGAGCAATTAGTATTCTATTATTAATACCTTCCCAGCGTAAACAAGACTTAGCAGCTTCCTTATTCATCATGAGCCCTACTCCCTGTCTATGTACCCCATCCGTCCTGCCTGAGTAAACAAATTCTATATCACCTAATTTCATGCCTCCTACCCCTGGGATATGAGTTTCTGAAATTCCTAATAAATCCAGTTCGAATCGTCTGAATTCGTCAGTCAAAATGTCGATACGATAGTCATTTTTTAATGTCGTAACATTCCAAGTTCCAATTTTTATGTTCTTTTAATCATTGAAATTATTTTCGCCTCAGGAAAAGCAATTGTCATGGATATCAGTGCAGGACGGGGATCACATATCTTCTTAAGTCTACACCGTAATGCTTAAGCCGGCTTAGAACCGGACAGCAAGAAGTCCCTGGGACCCCCATGAATGGAGGCTTTGTGCAATCCTGGGCCCATCTTGGTCACAACATGGTTTTCAGCACTTGGCGATGCTCTTCTATCAATAAGAGTCGAAATCCTGCACAGACAGTCTCAAGCCTATTACCTCCGACTCATTATATATTCATGCCTACAAATATTATGCTACTGCGGGGAGGCAAACCATAATAGATAAATTAGCTAGGAAGAGGTTTTTCAGCCCAAAGACGCCCATCAAAACATACCAAGCCCATAAGAATTATCCATTAGTCAGAATCCCGCGCGAATGCTGTGTCGTTTACTAGGCTATAATTTCCTCGAGGGGCGCCACTCCTCAAGTGGGAATAGAGTTGACCGCAAGGTCCCCAGTCTTGCAGGAACCCCGAAAAGGTCGAGGCAGCCCTTTGCAGAGGCCGTTGTCCATAGATCTGGATATTACGCCCTGCCACAGGTGTCCTCCTATAGAGGATCTTCCTGCGATGGATTTAATTACCATTTTCACAATGACAACCCCAGGATAAGTCCCTTAGGGATTCTAGCTGGGTACCTTGCATTGGCATGCGACACGCAGTTTTCTATAGTTAGTAAGCATATGAGATTGTTAATTCAGGTTCGTTGTTTCAGCTATAAGGATTATGTAGATAACCCATTACATATTATTCTGAAGTTGTTTATGCCTTGTCTACCAGACGATCGTTATTGGTAAGCGAATATAAGCAGAAGTATTTTCGTTAGTTTTTCGGGTGTGCGTGCAACGCAATCCTCATTCAACTGAACCCCGCTTTACTCAACCCTCTCTCTTTAACTCGACCCTGTTTAACTCAACCCCCAGTCCCATTTTTCTCAAATCCCATGCAACTCAGCCTCCGTTTAACTCAAGCCATTTAACAGAACCCCTGTTCTATTCAATCCTCCGCTTCCCTTGACTCGACTCCTGTTTACCTCAACCCCATTGAATCCAAAGCGATATAACTCAACCACCGCTTAACCCCGTTTACCTCAACCTCCCTGTAACTCAGCCGCCGTTCCATTCAATTCCTACTCAACCTCGGTTCAATACAACCCTCATTTCATTCAACCCTCACACAACTCAACCCCCGTTTTACCCGACCCTAATTGACTCAACCCCCATTCAACCCCATTCCTGTTGATATTCAAGGGTGTTCGGGTCCTGGGCACGGATATTTTTGCGAATTTAAAGTGTATAAAGCACAAGGATAGATTGTTGTTTTTTAGAGGGAGGAGGAGGAGGAATAGTTTTGCATCAAAGCAGCATAAAAAATGCTTACATGAGACTTAAGCAGTGAATAAAGATCGTTTCATTTTGAGTCAACTTTTATTGTTTCTGACAAAACGAGCTGAAATACATTTTATAGGTACATTATTGATTTAAAGAAGGTTGAGCTGAATGGAATTGATTTTAATGGGGGCTGAGTCAAATAGGGTTTGGCTAAGCGGGGATTGGGTTGCATAAGGGTTCTGCTGATGAATGATGAGGTTAGTTGTATGAGGATCAAATTGTATAGGAGTGAAGTTGAATGGAGGTTGAGTTTATCGGGGTTAAGGTTCCCAAGTGTTGAATTGAATGAGGTTGAGTTAAATTAGAGTTGATTTAAACTAGGGTTGAGTTGTACGATGTTTCAGATAAATGGATTCTGTTGCACGAGAGTCCGTTAAACGAGTGCTCAGTTGCACGGGAGCCAATTTTTCGTAGTACAGCAGTTTGTGAAAGATTTCAATTTCGGAAATTGTTACTAGTTTCTTGTAGAAATGAGTAATTTCACTTTCTTGGAACGTCAAGGAAACGGACGCTTATGACACGAGTAGTAAAAAGGCAAAAAAAAATCCTAATAGCGGGAAAATAAAAGGTCAAATAGAAACCGTTTATCAATCTGTTCTTTCCGACTTAAGTATGTTTGTTTAAACGTTCAGCCTACTGTTTTGCTTGTCTTTTAAGGCTCGGATCATAAGTCCTACATGTTCGTTCCTGCCCAGTCTTTAAGTCAAGGTTCTCAGTTTTCTTCAAACTAATATATAACGGTCATGTCATTTTTCGATGAAAATCAGCCTAGATTTCTATCATAACTGAATCTGTTGAGCTCATTCTTAAAATATTTCGTAAAGACAAATCATTACTTTAAGGAAATGACAGAAAGGTAATGCAGACAAATCCTTCCAAAGAGGAAATTTGGAGGACCTCACTGGCCAGCAAAAGAGAAAAAAGTTTCAACAAATCTGTGCGAAATTCTAATCTTTTGAACGACAGCTGGAAAAGCTGCTGTGTTTTCGCGGTCATATACTTGTACCATGAGACTTTTGTGGGACCTAGTGGCTTTTGGAAAATGCTAACGAATCCAAAACGCCATCTATGGATTTTCCACGGAAAATTTTTGACTTTTAATGGGTTTTAAAAAGGAGCTAGTGGAACCGCTGAGTTGTAGCATGAAGCTGTCTATTCCCCTATAATCCACCTTTATTGGCTTGACAACTTTGATGCTGTACACCCCGGCCCAATGGTTTTGCCTCGGTACCCTGTGTGTATCCTTGAAATTGGATCTCTTTATGATTGTCTTGCGTCATTGAAGGCACTAAGGGAATCTGTAACCCCTTGAAGTTTGCTACTTGTCTTAACCAAAAATGCCAATTTTGATTGGTTTCTCCGCAGTAATTACAATTTTTAAATCTTAATACAGAAATTTGGTATTGCTAAGGATAGAATTAATGAGTTTATTCGAAAAAAATCAACATTAAAGAGCAGGATGTGTTTTTTTATAATGAATAAACCTAATAGGACTTAAAGTGAGGAAAACCAAAATGATCTTATAAATGACCTAGACATGCATTAATTTAAAAACATTAATTTTTAAAACAACAGAGAAGTTTTTGGTTGTAGGGTGAATAAGATACGTCTGTTTTCAAGGGGGTCAAAAGAAATGGGGGGGGGAGGTAGGATGGCTTCGGATGCTTTTTTGTTGGAAAATATGCGCTCCTTTTATATGATTTTTATTTTTGCTCTGCGGATAAAGCTAAGAAAGATTGTGTGTGTCAAGAAATTTATTTGTAAAATTGCATTAGCCTACTACTACTAGTAACTAATACTAACAACTCACCGCAGCACCAAACCGCCTGAGGCCAACACACCTATGCACGCTCCTACTCCATCTCAGTCTATTAAAAGCCTCCCTTTTTACACCTTCCCAGGAAGTTTCCATTTTCTTTAAATCTTTTCCTATGACATCCTCCCAACCCAACCGAGGACGACCTGCTTTTTGTTTACCCCTAGACGATTGGACGAAAAGGACATTCTGTGGCAATCTGTCATTCTTTACCGCAGAACGTGCCCTATCCATCTCAACTTTTCATTCATTACAGTCCTAGAAAGTGGGATTGAACCATACTTTTTGTACCGCCTGCTGTTTCAGATACGGTCAGTCAGTCGGGTACCCAAAACTGTCCGTAGGCAATTTCTCTGTAAAACATCTAGCAAAGCTTCCTTCGTTTTTCGGAGCGTCCATGCTTCAGAAAAATACTTGACCACTGTCATCACTGTAGCTTCCAATATTACTAATCTTGGTTCGCAGACTTGTCTTCCTATTCTTCCAAACTTTTTTCAACTGTGGAAAAACACCGTGGGCCTTGGCTATTCTACTTTTAAAATCTTCATTACACCCACTGTCTTCGCGAATAATGCTACCTAGGTAAGTGAAGCTGTCCCCTTGATTGATCTTTTCCTTACCCAACATCATCTTTTCATCTTCACTTATTCCTAGCCTTAGCGACTTAGTCTTCTTAACATTAATTTAAAACCTATTCTAGTACTCTGAACTCACAAAACCTCTAAAAGTTCTTTCTTTTTGCTATCACTTTCATCTACGATGCATATATCCCCATACTTCCCCATTTAATTGCGTGTTCTCCCATTGCCTTCACTGTGCTCTTTAAGACAAAATCCATCAAAATGATCCATATAATTGGAAATAGAAGGCAACCCTGCTTAACTCCTGATTTAATAGGAAATCAGCTACTAACCTCATTTCTTACCTTAACCGCAGCAGTATTATTTTCCTACATAGCACTAATCACTTTAATGTATTTGTCTGGTATACCATACAAGGATAAGACCCGCGCTAAAGCCCTTCTATCAGCTGAATCAGACGCTTGCTCTTAATCTATAAAACTGAGGACTAAAAATGTTTGATGACTCTGGTGCTTCTCAATTATTAATCTAAGAGTAAAAATCTGGTCGACACATCCTCTACCCTTCCTAAAACGGCACTGTTCTTCTCTCAAAACTTTGTCTACAATATCTTTAAGTCCAAAAAATATCATCATACTAAGTAATTTTCATTTAAAGGTGATTCACAACTGGTGTTTGTTATGTAGTTTTAACTTAATAATAAAAGTTTATTGCAAAAACAAATTTTCGTGGGTTTTGAAAAGAAACTTAAAACTCCCCAAGAATGGCGGTGGGTCAGAAAGAAAAGTGCACCTAAAACCCTAAACTCAAGACTTGCAGTTCCCACCTTGAACAGCTAGGAAAAGCACTTTTGCATGGGTAGTAGCGATATGTCTCCTTTTTGTGTTTTTTCTCCCAGGGATAATCTTAATGAA
The DNA here is from genome assembly GCF_049724085.1 of Artemia sp. Qi Xiang Cuo. Classification (NCBI taxonomy): domain Eukaryota; kingdom Metazoa; phylum Arthropoda; class Branchiopoda; order Anostraca; family Artemiidae; genus Artemia; species Artemia sp. Qi Xiang Cuo. The sequence continues at coordinate 41,197,912 of NC_142801.1, forward strand.
CTAGTGGTTTTAGAATATTGATAGAGAGCTCATTTGAACGGAAGTCACAATATCTAGTACCCTTTTAAGCACTAAAAGAGATCGCGCCTCACCAAAGTGTCACTTTCTGCCATTTTTTTCCACAAAACATCGGTTTTTGCCCAGAGAGGACCAAAATGCTGGAGAATACATTTTCTAAGATGACCGTTTAATTTCTCGTGACCTACAACCCTTCTTTCTGGAGACTTTCAGCCCCCCCCCTTCTTAAGAAATAAAGAAAATCACTTTTCTCTGGGTAGAAGTGCTGTATCTCTTTTTTCTATTTTTTTTTCTCCCATGGCTAGTGAGCTACCGCAAGATCGTAGAGCAATGTCTGGTGGCTCATCTTAAAGTTAAAACTGATAAATACGCGCTTTTCATAAATCTGTCTTGGTAACTTCATCGTAAAGTGCCATATGGCACTAAAAATGCCTCTTTTTGATGCCAAAACATGAGTAGGAAGGCTGGGTGGTATGGCAAGGGTACCATTGTAATCTCCATGGTCGAGAACCCATAACAGGAGATTTTCTCTTCTCCCTCTTGTATACTTCTCCCAGTCCCTTTAGTAAGTAAATATTAGATTAATACTAATTAATTAATATTTAGTAAATATCAAATTAAATGCGTTTCAGAAGAAAAGTGCCAAGTGAAACACAATTTAATTGATCTATTTTTATTTTGATGAAAATTATTAAATTTTTATCTCCAGCTTGTCAAAAATACAGGTGATAATATACACTTTGTACTCTTTAACTATTCGACAAAGTTGCACATACCTTGTGGGAAAGTATAGGGGAGGTAGGAAATAAGACCCATATTAAGTGCCTTATTTTGACATATACTCACGTTGAGCTCTTTAGTTTCACTGCCTAAAGGTAGACAAACGTCGTTTTATTAGGTTTAATATTTAAATTTTTGAATAATAAAAGAACTCAGAAAAAGCAAAAGCCAATTCGAAAAATAAACGTTTTCCCTATGGAGTCAAACAGTTCATGGCAACGAACTGTAAGTAATGAGCGACCCAGCTCAATAGTAACTTAAACTCTAAAAAACGGAATTTTGATACCAGTAGATACATCTAAAGAATTAGATTTTTTATGTTGATTTTTAGATATATAGGTTTCATCAAGTTTATTCTTATCCATCAAAAGTTACGAGCCTGAGAAAATTTGCCTTATTTTGGAAGAAAGGGGTATACACCCTCTAAAAGTCAAAGAATCTTAATGAAAATCACACCATCAGCTCCTATCTGCAAAAATGTATAATTTTGTATTTTTGCCAGAAGAAAAATCACGGATGCGTGTTTATTTATTTGTTGTTTTTTTGTAGGTTTTTCCCAGGGGTGATCGTATCGACGCAGTGATCCTAGAATAACGCAAGAGTGCTCATTCGAATGGAAATTAAAAGTTCTAGAGCCCTTTTTAAGTGACCAAAAATTGGAGGGCAGCTACGCCAACTCCCACGCTCATTTTTTCCCAAAGTCACCGGATCAAAATTTTGAGATCACACATTTGTTTAGTATAGTCGAAAAATCTAATAACTCTGCCTCTGAGAACGACTTAATCCCCCATAATCTGCAAGGAAAGGGCTACAAGTTGGGAATTTTTTCCATACTTTACCCATAGTATTTGTTATTGGAAAGTAAGATACCTTTTCATGGAAAATCTTTTCTAGTGGGGGTGAGGGGGTTATGTGGGAGGATCTTTCCCTGGAGGAAGAGAATTTCCATGAAGGGGGCGCTGGATTTTCCAGTATTATTTAAGAAACAGTCAGAAATTAAATAAAAAAAAACAAGTTTTTTCAACTGAAAGTAAGGAGCAGCATTAAAACTTTAAACGATCAGAAATTATTACGTACAGGAGGGACTTTGTCCCCTCCTCAATACCTCGTTCTTTACGCTAAAGTATATTTAGTAATTTCCAAAGAACTATTTATTCTAATTAAACGGCCTTTGTGATTCTGGGGTCATTCTTAAAGAATTGGAACAAAATTCGAACTTTACCGTAAAGAGCGAGGTATTGACGATGGGACGAACCTCCTCATTTACGTAATAAAATTATGCGAGTATACAAGTTCGAAACGTAAGTTAATTCGTAAGTCACGGATATTTATTATTAATAAAAACGTTCGTTAATAAAATTAAATAAGTTTTATGCCCTTTTTAAGTAACCGAAAAAATTGGAGGGCAACTAGGCCCCTTCCCCCGCCCCTTTTTTCTCAAAATCTTCTGATCAAAATTTTGAGAAAGCCATTTAGCCAAAAAAGTAAAATTAATATGTAAATTTAGTTTTAATTATTCATGTATGGTGAGCGAAAATCAAAACCTGCATTAATTCAAAAATATTAAGAAATTAAATTAAAAAAACAAGTTTTTTTACTGAAAGTAAGGAGTGACTTTAAAATTAAAACGAATATAAATTATTCCGTATATGAAAGGGGCTGTCCCCTCCTCAACGCCCCGCCCTTTACGCTAAAGTTTTTATTGTTATAGGAAGTAGAGTTGTGAGAAAGAGTCAAACTTTAGCGTGAAGAGCGAGGTGCTGAGGCTGGGACAGCCCCTTTCATATACGGAATAATTTCTGTTCGTTTCAAGTTTTAATATCGTTCCTTACTTCCAGATATAAAAAACTTGTTCTTTTTATTTAATCAAAGAGCAGAGTCGAAATTGTAAAGGGGCAAAATTACCGCTTCGCAGATTATGCAAGACATTTCTAAAAAAAAAAAAAAACTAGCCCGTGATTTCTTATTATATTTTAGGTAATATAAGCGAACCATAATAAACCATATGCTGTAAACTGAGATTGCTTAAGTTTATCTGAGAATTATAATTATATGTCCAAAAGTTATCGACATCATGGCCGGTGAAAGATTGGGGCCGTTTTTTCACTCATCAATGTGCTAAGATATTACATCTTTTGTAGGAAAACGCTTAAAAGTGAAATCTTTGAAATAAGATCTTACATCATTTGTCGTTTTTATGCAAACGTCGTTCATCATTCTGTTCTGTTCAGCGGTCTGAGAACAATGATGAGCATATCATCAAAGTTCTCTCATCATTGTTCTATACGGCACAAAAATGGCGTCCTTCACACTTTTTGCTAATATCAGTGAGCTATAAGATCTTAGAACAATGATGAGTTAAAACGCTAATCTTTGCAGAAAGATGTAAGATCTTAGTGCTAAAAACGGGCCTATTCTTGAAAGCATTATCATTTTCTGAAGGCTACTCATGGAATTTTGCACTCCCGAGAGATATCGTGTTTTTGGCTCAGGTTTGTCATTGCTTCAAATACGTGTTAGTGAAATGCTGATTTTTAGAATTCTACAAACATTGGAAAATATTTTGATTCAGTTTGTTTTAGCTTAGCTGGTTTTTTATATATGCCTTCCATATTCTGCGAGGTAATAATTTTTGTTCGTTTTAAGTTTCAGCTTTGCTTTTTACTTCTGTTAGAAAAACTGTGATTTTAAGTTTATACCATACGAAATGGATTACTTACCACCGTTTGCCTTCGGTGCTTTGATAAAAGTCGACTTTTTTCGTCTTTTTATTAGGGTCAATAAGAGAAAATCCCTTTTCCCTGCGCAAGCCTTTGTTTCAACCATTTCTATTTTTTCTAGTACATTGTTGAAAGACATGGTAAGACTCTTCTGCCTCAGTATTTGGCCATGTATAGACTTACTGTTGACAATGCTGAATCGTATTTTGTTGTGATGAGGAACATTTTTAGCAATCATCTACCGCTACACAGGTGATCTTTTCTATAGTTTATTTTTTTTTAGCTTTTCCTTTGGTACATCTAATCCTTTTTTTCTAGGTTTAAAGTGTCAACTGTGCATTTGAGTTTAGGATTACTGTTTCAGAAGCGAAAAAGGCTGAACGTCATCAATTACTACACAAAGCTTTATTTTTCACTCACCATGCATTTTAGCCTTTTGATATACTTTGTCATATGTAAATTTGTTCTGGATCTTACAGCGTTTATATTAGATATTTTCTCTTTTTATAATTTTTTTTTTTAAGTACAGCCCGATCGTAGTAATATCACCTATTGTGATAGAACAGTTTGATATTCCTCCAACATGTACTAATAGAAAAAATAAGCTACAGTGATTCCTCGCATGTTCGTGGACCTTAGGCTAATGTGCTACATCAAACTGTGCCCCAAATGAAGTTGGAGAAAGGAATCAGTCTCTCCTCTCCCCCTTCTAGAATGCAAAAAATATACAAACAAAACTGAGTTTTGTAATATTTGGAAAAAAAAATATTTCCCAAGAAGTTTTCCTGCAAGTACGGTTCTTACAGACCTTACGAAAAAAATAGATTGTATGTAAAATATACATCTCCCCCCCCCCTAAGTTTTGATGCACCCCAATTGTTGTAATCCTAGGTAGCCAACCAGCTCGCCTTTGTCGTAGGGTCTGCCTATTCTTTCCTCCTTTTTTCAAAATTAAAAGGTCATCAACAGTTCTCAAGCAATTCTGAACCAGTGAAAAATTTTTTCTCATGCTAAACACACAAAAAAGAAACTTTTTACATGCGATAAACCTTAACTAGTTGGTTACCGCTATAACGGGTGTACCATATGGCACCAGAGTAACTTAAGATACCACTGGCAACCAGGGCTTTCACTTCTACTGTTTTTTCAGGAGATGTACCAAAATCACAATCCATTTTCAGACAAAAAAAAATATACTGAAACTACTGATAATCTACCGAAAACTCTGAATCCCAAGAAAATGCCACTTTGTGGCTCTTCTTCGTTTTTCAGATGGCAGCTGTGTCTTCACAGCTGCCAGCAAGCAAAGCTCGGGGTGTTTTTTCACAGTTAAAAAAAGTTTGGAAGAATAGGAAGATAAGTCTGCAAACCAAGAATAAAATATTATAAGCTACAGTGATGACATTGGTCAAATATGGCTCTGAGGCATGGGCGCTCCGAAAAGTGGATGAAGATTTGCTAGATGTTTTCAAGAGAAATTGCCGAAGGAATTTTATGGGTTCTCTGCTTACTGACCGTATTTCAAATAATGGGCTATACGAAAAATGTGGTTTGAATACCGCTCTCTAGGGCTATAATGAAAGAAAGGTTGAGGTGGCTAGGGCACGTTGTTTGGATGAAGGATGACAAATTGCCGAAGATTGTTCTTTTCAGCCAACCGTCTAGGGCTAAACGGAAAGCAGGTCGGCCTCGTCTGGGGCGGGAGGACGTCATAAAGAAAGATTTAAAGGAAATGGGAACTTCGTGGGCGGCTGTAAAAAGGGGGGCTTTGAATAGATTGGGATAGAGGAGGAGCGTGCGTAGCTGTTTTGGCCTCAGGTGGCTTGGTGCTACGGTGAGTTGTAGTTAGTTATTTGTTAGTAGTAGTAGTAGCTGTGTATGATCTTACAGATTTTTTTCTTGAGCAAAAGAACACAGTTGCAAATAGCGCAATTTGTATTTTTTTGTTCGTGTCTGAAAATTGCCCACTCTAATGTGGTTGCTTTGATTTTCAGCTTTTGACCTTTTAAGCAGCTTCGAGGTCTGTAATTGTTTCAAATAATAAACTGACCACTGGTGTCCATATGGCCCAAGAAAATGGGTGCTAGTACCACCTGGGTTCAATCGATTCATTAGATTCAAAATTACCATAAATTGAAAGAAATACGACGAAAATTTTAATTTTGAATTCCTTTGAAAGCAGTGGATGGCTAAAAGCAAATCTTTTGCCCCGGCTTTGTGTGTTCAGAAAGGTTTTGTCAACTATAAACAGAGCTATATTAACACACATAGCAATCCTGTAATTTTTTTATCCCGGTTTTTGCAGTTCCTTCCAGGGGCAAAATTTTCAGATGAGTGGCTTTTGGCTACCTTGGAAAGTAGTTTAGTTAAGTCTATGAAATTGACCATATCTTTGTGTAATAAAACCATTAGAAATAAATCTGTTTAGATTACTCAAACTTTTCCACAAAAGTCCATCTTAACAGATCAATGGTTGAAGTTCTTAGCAAACTTATTCATAGCAGATTTTTGTTCCCTTAGCAAAAGCACGTAAGGATAAAATGGTGAATATGTCGAATTTCTGACTAACTCACTAGCTGAAAGATAAACATGCTAAAACATCAAGATTTTGTTTGTCGTTCAAACGTTTTTCAATATAATAATGGCTATTGTTGCACTTGTGTACGAAACATTCCCCCTCCTCCTCAAGGCGTGCACGTAGCCTTAAGGTATTGGACCTTTTTGGAAGAATAGGGAATGTTCTTTGTAGTTTTGACCTCCCCTGAATTTTAATGACACTTTACCCCTTCACTCCTCCCCCACCAAATCCTACCCTTAGTCGTTGGTATGCGACTCTACAATACTGTAAGTAAACGAAGTCTTAAATGAATAAGCTGATTTCAATGAAGCTTTCAATTGATATCATTTTACATTGACTTACTATATATTTAGGGATGGAATAAGTCAATCCGCCGCCGTAGGTTCTTGGTAACTGCGAGCCGTTATACAAAAGTTTCTTATAGTTTCAAATGTAATGACTGTCTTATAATTCTCACTTGGGATCTTTTTGGCTCTCTTCGGGACAAAATTGTGGTTTTGGCGCTAAATGGACTTACTATATATTTAGGGATGGAATAAGTAAATCTGCAGTCGTGGGTCTTTGGAAACTGGAAGCTGTTACACAAAAGTATTTTATAATTTCAAATGTAATGACAGTCTTATAATTCTCACTTGGGATCTTTTTGGCTTTGTTCGAACCAAAATTGTGGTTTTGGCGCATAACATGGCAGGAAGTAGCTCCTTGCTGTGGCCTGATCACTTTTGTTACGAACGACTTACGTTCGGATGATCTCTTTCCTAGTATTCGAAGGTTCCTGGCTCTATACAATTACCTCTGGGGAGAAAAAATATCTAACGAAAAGTAAAAAAAAAAACTTTCGCCGTCCACCGGAAAAATACAGAGTATTGCAAAATTTAGATAGAGGGCTGAATTCTCTATCTGCAGGTTTTCGAATATTACAAATTGGATGATAATTTTCATTGACGACGAACCATTTTCAAGTTTTACATATTGAAATTAACATTACATCTTTATTCTATTGGTGTTTGCACCGTTTTTAAAGCTCTAGTTCTAGACTTTCGGTCCGTATTGAAAAGAGTCATTTTTCTTAGTGCTAATGATTGTGAATGCTTTGGAAAGGAAAATAGGCTATTAGCAAAATGGAAGTCAGTCATTTTATTTAAGAAGGTTTTTTGTACCATGAGAGTTCGCTGGAAAAGCTTTAGCCACTCTAAGAGCCCGAAGCCTCCTCACACCCAGTTGACGTGTCCCTAATTTCTTTTTAATTCCATAATTATTTTGTCTTTTTTTTGTTAGTCCTGATGGATATCTCAAAATTATGCTTTTTCATTTAAACTGAGAAAATTGCTTTGTGTTTGCATAATGACTGAATCGCTAAAGGCTCATTCAAAATGAGAATTTTTCTAATACCGAGGTTTGACTAGTGATAATTTGAGCCAATCAGATCTTTCGTAGAATTTTGTGATTGGCTGAAAAATTCTATGAAAAATTCAGATTGGCTTGAATTAATACTAGGTAAATCTCGATATTAACAAAATATCTTAGTGAATAGGGGATAACCTTCTCTGATTGTCTTTCTCTCCAAGACCAGCTCTAGTTTCAAGTTTTTTTTTGTGATAGTCTTTGATTTTGATTTATTTTAATTCTACAGAAAATATGACCTAAAGGGCTCTACTGTTGACCGTGAAGCTTCAGAGAAAGAGAAAGAAAAAGATCTGCCAACATTAAAGGATAACGATTTAGTGAAAGATGGAACCAAAGTGATAATTGGTGAAGAAGCTAAGGAGAAACTTGTGGATACTTTGACTGCCGATGTAGATGTAATCCTTCCTTGTTTTATATATTAATTAATAACTTTTCTTGCTTTCTTTAAGTATCGATGAACTGAATTCGTACTCTTTAATTCTGAGTTTATACACTTTTTTCCCAAAAGTAAAAAACAGGTTTATAAGAAAAAAAATAACAAAATAAAAGCTTAATATTTACTCTACAAATGAAATCAGGTTTACCTTTCTAGTATTAAAAAACCGGATAACTGCTAAAAAATGAAATTGGTTTTCCTGGACCCTTTTTTTTTCCTAAAACACTGGATAACTGCTTAGAAATGAGATTAGTTTTTAAGAAACTTTTTTTCTGAAAAACCTGATAGCTGCTCACAGGTTTTTCAGAAACTTTTTTTGAAGAAAAAAGCCGGATAGCTGTTTAGAAATGGGGTTATTTTTTCCGAAACTGTTATTTCCTAAAAGTCGGATAGCTTGTAAATAAGATTAGTTTTTCTGAATCTTTTATTTATTTTTTTCCTAAACCGATATTAACTCACAATTGAATTTTTTTTTTCATGTATGTGTTTTTCGATGGCTCAAAACATTTAAGTGCTCAAAAAGAGATGTTACAAACTTTAATTTTTTACAAAAAACATTTAGCACTTTTTGTGCTAAAATGCAGCTCTCTGAACCCTTGGTAACCGCTTTTCTAAAAGTTATTTTTATAAATAAAATAGATACTAAAATTAAATAACAATAAGTCCTCCATATTTACTATGTATATAAACAAACTTTTTCTTTCTTTAAGAACTAAATTCTGCTATTATATCAGGTCAAGTTTACCTGGTTTTGATCAATAAATTTCGATCATTTAGGGAATTTTTGTAACGTTTGATATGTTTCATTCAAAAAAGTAATCAATTTTTGTTGTTTTTTTTTCTTTTTTCGTCTGAAAAGTAAAAAAAAAATATAAAAACTTCAAAAGTAATTGCAAAAGAAAAAAACGGGCGCAAGAAAAGAATCTAGTCATACTGTTCAATTTAGTGTGCAAAATCGCATTTGGAATCTTCCCCAAAAACAAAAAGTTAAATGTTTCACTTCAAAGCATGAATAAGGTGAATTGTTAGAAATAAGAAACCTCAGTTATTTCGAGATTCTTTTTTTTTTCTGAAGAACTAAAATGTTTTATTCTGATAATAACTTTTGCGTTGAGATCAACAATACAAATTGGGGTTTTTCTATAATGGTCTCCTTCTGGTGATTTATATTTTCTGTCTGGAACATAAGAAATCAAAGAACATCACGCCAATCGAATTTTTGGAATTTAACAGACACAAATGTGCTAGGAATTTTTCATAAACAATTAATTTGTTCTTTTTTTTTCAAAACACCCAACCACGACAAACGATCATTGCACAAATACTGTGAGCACGAAAACTTTGGGGGGTGGGGGGAAATTTGCAGTTTTTCAATTTTTTGAATGAGAATCCCAAAAAACGTATTTTTATTTAAAAAAAATACCCGAAAACACGACATGTTTCAAAATCTGGGGGTGGGGAATATGGAAATGAAAAATTATGATCAAGCACAAATACTGATCAAAGACTACGGGTTTTTTCTTTACATATAATTTTATTTTAAACAGTTTATCTTGTTTCATTAGTCTAAGGCTCCATATATGACTTATTTATTCACCCTTTTGAAACACTGCTGCTTCGGCAAACTAAACAGATTGTTTTTGCTTCAAACATTGTTAGTTGACGTTTGAACGTTTTATTTAGCTATCAAATTTTTGTATTCCGTATGAAATGGAATTTACAGAAAAAGTGACAAGAATTCTCCTTTTCAAATGGTAAAACTAAATTACAAATGAAAAACCCATCTATTATGTTTTTTTACTTCCTGTAAACGTAAATGATATTTAACTATTATTTTTTTGTCGGTATGTTACGGCAAATAAAAAGCACACTGATCAAAATACATGTCGTTTCAGTAAAGCGTAAATGACACTCTAGCCCTTAGAGGTTTGAGGGGGCCGTTAGCTTTATTCCTCTTTGTGTTAATTCCGCTCCTCTATGTTTGATTTGAATACTCATTTGAATTTCTATTATTTTTATGCGTCAGTTATTAGTTTATATAAATGTCGCTTGGTTTTAAGTTCGGCTTGATTCTCAATTTTAATTTCTGTCGTGTTATGTTCATTTATTCATTCTCTGTAATGTCTGTTTTTTTTTTTTTTTTTTTTTTTTTTTTTTAACACATTAGATGACCTTATCTCTTACTTGTTTTGGTTTTAAAAGAAAAAAAAAGAAGAAAAAACGACTTGAAAATTAAAATACTTTCGTGAACCGAGACGAATCGAAATACCACAAAGCTTTCTCAAATTTTACCAGTTGATTTGGTTGTGTTGCCATGAAAGAAAGTCCAAGAAAGAATTTCCCTAAAAATTCGGTTTAATTGTTCAAGTTCAAGTTCTTTTAATTTTCATGCTAATTTCACTGCATGACAAATTAACAATAGTATACATAATACAACGAAAAAGATAAATATTTACAGAAGGTGCCTACAAAGTGCATTGTTACATTGAAGTAACATATTTATTCGACTTGCATACAATGTTTTTTTTTCCATTTTTCGATAGGTTTGTGCTGTAAAATTTAAACTGTTGTTTTGGATTACTTGAAATGTGATATTTCAAAAGTATTTGCCAAGGTGAAAATATCCTATGTAATCTAACTAGACAGCTGAAAAAGAGTACACAGATTTTCCTTTTAAATCTTTTCAAGAATCAGGCTGTTACCTCTTCATCGTCAAATTCGAAGTATTGTTTAGCCTGGCACCAATTGTGCACTTTGTTATCTCCTCCTTAGTTTCTTCTTATTTGATATGTATGATAAATTCAACAATTTTCTTAAGGGGGGAGTTTTCTATTGATGTTTTTTTTTCAGTTTTTGATGAACTTACAACTGATGGACTATTCTTTACTACTTGGAGTCCATGACTGTGAACGATATGCGAATGATCTGCGTGAAGGATTAGTCACAGAAGACAGCCCTTTCACTGTAAGCCTTTTTTTTCTTATGTAATCGCATAAGCATTAAGAATGGAACCTAATAAAACAATAGTATTGCTAACAATTACTATAATTTTGTAGCAACTATTACCACATCATAAACTCAAAATTAAGGGCTTATATTATCGTAATTTTACCGGAGAAAATGAAATTTTCAAAGTTTTTTCGTGTTGTGTTTTCTTGTTTGTTGTTGTGTAGCAAGCGTATTGTTGTGTTTTTATTGTTGTTGTGCTGTCTACGAAGAAAAAAAGGCTGTAAAGATTATATTGCATTGCTAAATAAGATAAGATAAGATTCATTTCTGAAAAATTTCTATCACAATCCCAGATGGGCCGAATCTGCACTTTCGAGTCAATAAACACACGGACAAACAAAGAGCAACAAAAAAATAAGGCAATATCTAATAGGGCTGGTGAGGGAAAAAGAAATTTCCTAAATGTCAAAACGGTTAAAAAAAAATATTTAAAGATGTCAAAAGCAATTCAAACTCATAGGATTAAAAGGGAATAAACCAAATAAAACTCAAAAACAAATGTAGTTTCGTAACTAAAAAATTCAAAACAAAATCAAAAAAGAGAAAGAGCGACAGGCTATATTAAGAAAGCTCAAAATTTCCAAAATAAACAATGAACAACTGGAGGGTAAAGTAAGAGTGAGGGCTAGAGGATTTACTTGTTTAACATATCAACTATGTACGGGACAAAAGGTATTTGCCCCGTGTATAGGGGATTTTTGTTGAAACTGAACGAGGCAGGCGAGGTCAGAGGTGGAAAATTGACAAGGGAAAAGGAAATTTCTTCGGGGGCTATGGAGGGCATTGTTAGCGAAACGCAAGGAAATTTTTATTATCATTTCCTTGAGGGTGACCAGATTTTCTCTCTGAAGAAGGAAGATATAAGGGACATCAGCCTTATTGAAGATGACTAATAGCACCTTTTCTGGACTGCCTAGTCTGTCCGACAATTCATCACAAATGCCAAGATGCCAAACAGAACAGACGTACTCTAGGATAAGGCATAAAAATGAGAGGACAAATCCTTACACAATGGAATATAGGACATCAGATTTTTTAAGGAACTTAAGGAGGGAAAATATGACATTTGTGGATTTTAATTGTCGTTAATATGGAAATCCTCTTTCAAATCACTGGAGATAGTAAAAACACAGTAATTTCATAGTATTAACTGGCATTTCTGGGGGTATTGGGCTAGTAAAAGAAGGGGAGTCTCAAGGAAATTAATGGTTGAATTTAAAGGGTCGACTATCAAATCGTTAGTAATCTGATATTTGTTCCAGGATATTTATTGGGCTACTTTTTAAATTCCTGAAACATGTTTGTAAGACATGGGGGAGTAACCCCTATAAAGTGACATAAATGCTCTGTCAATACCTTATCGAAGTTACTTATGGGGTTTAGCATAAACAAAGTCCAAAGTTGATGCCCTTCCAGTTTGATTTCCAAGTATCCAAGTGGAGTTATAGAAGTCACTGGTGTCTCAAGAAGAGCTGAATCATGGGCTTGGTGCAGGATGTGTGTCATTCAATTTTGCATTTTACTCTGGTTCCGTTTATTGTATATTCACTTCTCCTTGTCATGAGATTAGAAGTCTTTCCTGTATTTTTATCTAGTGTAACTTATTTTTTTGTGCTTTGTTAAAAAAAATTTTGCCATAGTTTATTCATGTAATTTTTCTTGTTATTGAATTGCAACATTTATTTTTCATCTGTAGGATGAAGATGATTCTTGTGGTTCTGGTGGAGAAACGGGTAAGGGTGGACTTGGTCCAACTCCGCCTGAATCGCCTGTTGCACCAAGAAGACGATACAAATCTGGACAGATCGACCCAGACTTCGATATTTATGCAATCTCTAGTCTCGACAGTAAGTTTTCTCTCATATTTACCATTATTTATAAAAAGTAACCATTATTTCAAGCTAAGCGTTCAGAGCGCACGAGGAAGATTTTATTTAGTAAAAAAAAATAATTGAAACCTTTCTTAGAGCGAAAGCTGACATGCTGCTAGCAGGCCTGTTGCAAGTGTAAAATCTTTAAACTTTATTAAGTTGTGTCATTTAAATTGTTGCACACTTGGTGATAGAAAAGTGTTCTCCCGGTTTTATTTTTATCTTCACCGATAAGCGGATATCATGAATCTCTTTTTCTGGTCTATCATGGGGCAAAAGAACCATTACAAAGAAACAATAATAATATTTACAAGTGATCTAGGCCGCTTGTACACCGTCCATACATTCTTTTCTTTTTTCTTACGGAATTATTTTGAGTAATTTATCTGTAGAAGATCACAACATAACCACATGTTGATTTGTTAAAGCCTGATGCGAAAAAACGGTAATTGTAATAAATGCGTTACAAAATCGTGCCGTTAGTCATAGAGTACTGCTATTACTAATAATAATAGCTCACTGCAGCACCAAGCCGCCTGAAATGCGCCTTGGCATCCTTTCAGATTCAATCTTATTGCTTCTTACCTCTTCCCACCTCATTCGGGGACAACTTGCTTTTCGTTTGGCCCTAGATGGATGGCCAATAAGGGCCATCTTTGGTAATCTGTCATCCTTCATTCGCAAAACTTGCACTAGCCATCTTAGACTTTCTTTCATTATAGCCCTAGAAAGTGGGATAGAACCACATCTTTCGTACAGCTTAATGTTTGAAATATGGTAAGTTAAATACCCAAAATTATCCGTAGACAATATCTCTGGAAAACAACTAACAAGTCTAAAGGCTGTTTTTAAAATCCTTATTGAAGCTTGAGATATTTATTAGGCCTTATGTTGTTTTCCTTTTCAGTCATTTAGAATCTCTGAACTTGAAATTGTTGGGTTTTGCCTAATTAAAGAGAACGCTTAACTTGAAAATGAAAAATAAATTTTGTTATGAAGCATATGGGACCTGACAAAGGCAACCATCGACGTTTCTAGCGAAATACCTAGAAACTTTTTTTGAAACAAATTTCATGGTGCTGGTATGCTAATTACTTCGTGTTCTAAATCTAAAATGAAAAAAATGTGATGAAGGAAAAACGAGGATGACTCCAGCTAGAGATAAAAAGAAGAATAGAATGCAAATATTTTGGTCAAAATTTCCGCTCAACAATCCTCAGTACGAAAAAGGAAGTAAAGAGTAAATGAAATTCAGGTAAAAGTCCTCAGGGCGTAGTAAAAACAAAACCAACCTTGAAAACAACTGCTAAACTAAAAGAGACTCTCTCCAAGCAGCGGTGAAGGGGTAACTGGATAAAAGCTCAGACATTGAATGGCTATTCTGAGATGGGAAATCATTTTATATAAAGCTTTTTGAAACGCTAATATCTTGCCAGGTTGGATATTTATCAGAAATCGGTTGTGAAATACGGGTTTTTAAAGAAAATTTATATGAAGGTTGGAATATTAAGTTCAATTAATATTTTCATTTTATTATGCTTCATAATCTGTGGATTGTTTTGGCAGTTAAACACTCATTGCTTATTTTCAACATATAATTTAGATTCCATAAACTTAATAGCATAGAATACCTATGCTATTCTATGTAACAGTAATATCTGATGTGAAAAGTTTTTCAAACATAAACGGTGAATGTCTGATATTAATATCGTATAATATCAATGTACAAAATTGTTTCCCTTTTGTCTTTTTTTTTAATATCCGTCTTACATAAAAAAAAAATCATACAGGAGACATATGCTTAAAAAACATGTAATTGAACAGATCCTTGTGAATGAGAGATCTAGATAATTGCTGTAATGCATAAATTTGGAGCTACAGTGAAAAATTGCCTGAGTAATCGTCACCTTTGTTCAGGCCGTTTTAGAACGCTGTAAATCCTATTAATTAAAAAGGTACAATAGAAATGTATTCGGAATTATTTCCTTACATTGTATTTTGGGGACACGCATAAGTTTCTCATTATCTTTTCTTATTCAGAGTCATTATAATTTTAGTGCACATTTTGCATGTTTACACCTTTTTTTTTAGCAATCTCTGCTATTGGGATACTTAGTTTCAGTTATCAGACATATTTATTTCAGCTCAAGCAAAGAAAGAAGTGTATTTTTTGGCCATTATTGACATATTGACCCATTATGGAGTGAAGAAGCAAGCCGCAAAAGCAGCTAAAACAGTAAAATATGGAGCCAATGTTGACGGAATTTCAACCATAGAACCAGAATCGTATGCCCGTCGATTTTTGGATTTCATTTCCAAAGTCATTGAATAAACAGAAAACGGAAATGTACTGTGTTTGTGATATATGTAGTAAACTGCTACTCCTGCGTATTAACTCTGTAACTTTTCTCTTTTGTCGTCTTTTGCCTTCAATCGCTTTTACAAGTTGAAATAGTAATTTTGCTTTATTTCCATATTCTCTGTTCGTTTTAGGTGTAAAATAAGCATTTTGGAAAATAGTCTTTTTTATCCAAGTACATACTGACTTCTATACTGTGGCGTAGCTTGTGGATTTTCTTTAGGGTGTAACTTCTTACTTACGAATTTAGTATCACTGTCATCGGAGCTATTTATTTATATCTATGGTTGTCTGAATGATTTTACGTGCTGCTTTTGTTAGACACTTCAAAATATAAATCTGGCTGCACCACTTATTTTATATTTATGAGATATTGATTCAATAACATATGTTTTTATTATTAATGATACGTGTCAAAGTATTTGGGAATTCGTTCTCAGCAAATGCCAGCTGCAGCGATGTTGAGTCCAAAATTTGCTCAATATTTTCCAAACATAAATGGCAACAATAAATATGGCAACTTAGCATAGAAATATTAGCTTAAATCTTGGCAGATGAATTTTTTCACTTTCATCAGCCTTTTTTCCGTAGGTATGGTAAGGGGCATAAGTGTCATCAGGTCCAGCTCTTGAGGATCTACCTTCCCCCTTGTGGAGGTACGGTAATAATAATAAAAAATAAAAAAACAGATCAATCAAAAGGAGTGTCAAATAGCACTCACCAATAGATCATTGAGATGAGATGATAGTCGGTAATGAAACAGTAAAGAACTTCTTATAATAGCTGCGCATTTGTATGTCCCCTTAGGTAAAGGGTGGTACCCAAGGATTTTCGGAGTTACGAATTTTTCTAGAATTCTGCCAAACTAGCCTTTTGACTAGATGATATAGTATATAAATGGAATACTTCTATGATTAAAAACAAGAACCAATTAATCTTTTTCACAAATACAGAGAAGTAGAGAGGAAGGAACACCGGAAAATTTGGGACTTCAGGCATGTAAATGCCTATCCATTGGCAAGTTCTTTGATACCCCCTCCGTCGCTGAAAAACAAAAAAAAATGACATCTGTTTTTTAAAGTGAGCCGCCTTCTAATAATTCACTCTGCCTTCAATTTTTACTTTTTAACTGCTTTATTCTAGCCTAGATGATTTGTGTGCACATTTGAAACTCAATTTAGTTCTTGGTTAATGATAACCTTTTATTAGCCCTGATATTACCTCTATTGACACGCTTTTTTCATATTAATAAAAAAGAAAAATGAAGCAGATAAGATAATAAAGAAACAAAGCATTGTACTCTACTTTTTATAGCTTTTCTTCTTTCTTCGATTCCGTTTTGACTATTATTATGCTTATTTTTTATAATCGTCTGAAAGTTCACCACTCTTAAGGGTTAGTATTTTGGAATAATAAATTTTAGTTTCTTACTGTCAAAGAAAATCCTTCAACATAAGAAGTGTAGAGAAATGGGATCGTTTCAATAGTGAAGGTTGATGAAAGATGATTCATCACCCTGGGTTTTTAGCCGTTGTAGTTTGCCGTTATGTTTATATCTTGTTTCACTAGAGGTTCTGAAGAAAAGATAGACTTCATGTAGATATTATTAACGTGACCTTTAAGTAGCGTTATAAAAATCAGGCTTCTTCAACGTCCAAATGTGAACCCCCTTTTGGGATTGAATTAGTTTAAAAAAAAAAATAGGAAATTTAATAAAACATTCAATCTCTTCGAATTCGGATTCTAAAACCTAAGACAATAGATTTTGGATTATTTTTTTATCATTATCGTCAATATTAAGAAATAAATATCGTCAGTATTAAGAAATAAATATTGCCAATAAAATGTTATTTTTGAAAGCTCTATATGGAATAAACTTAAAGGTGCCAAGAAAGTGTGTTATGTCCCTCTGTTTTTCCTATTGATGGGTGATATTTTTAATCTATTACTTTCTATTCTTCTGCAGGCCAAGTTAGGCATATGCGCTTGAGTTATATAGCTTTCAATCAAGCGAAATTTGTTTTGTCTTTTATAAGGCACCTTGATTGGTCAAGAGTGAAATTACCTAACTAACCACTCATGCAACAGTGCTTTAAAAAACCATGGGGGTGGGAAAAGACTACTACATCATTTAGATTGTTCCACAACAGAAAATTGTATTGGAAAAAAATAGATAAATTTAAATGAGCTTCGACGTAACTTTTGATGTTCATGCATGGTGTCACGGATATGAATGGCTGAAGAGAATCCTGTAAAATAACACATTCAAAAGGATCCCCTACTATTTCCGAAGGTTGAAATAAAGAGAACTATATAAGACTGGACACCCCAAGTTAGCTACTAAAAAAAGCCAAAACGGTGGCATTTATTGTTTCTAAATAAAATCTTACTACAGTCTAGGCTCTTTAATTTTGCTCTGTATTGATATACTGCTTGCGTTACTGGCGTTATAGGCGTTCTTATTTTTTTTTATGTTGTTGGGTAATCTTTGATGCTAATAGTTGTTTTTTCCATGTAAAAACCATGTTCTACTGCTAAAGAACCAATTCTGTTCGGTCTTGTGTTTTCTATATGGTAAAGATGAGAAAAAAGAGCCAAGAAAGAAATTTGTACACCTGGTATTCCCCCTTTTCTAATGTATTCTATTTATTCTGTTATCTATAACTGTAAAAAGGGTGCAAGTAAACTTTGTAACTAACGGTGTTGTCAATGTTAAGAAAACAGTAAAATCTATAATTTTTTTCGGTCAGTTTAGATGCTTTGTTAGATTTGAAATAGACAAATATAGTTTCAACTTACGATATATTCGTTCAGTAACCAAATTGATCAAGCACGCTTTTATACTTCTTGAGATTCGAGCGTCAAACTGCAGGGACGGCGGTTCTTAGCTTTCATTATAAATATCCCTAAATGTATGCTTATAATACCAAATGGGACAAAAGGTATACTATTGAATAGAAAATAAGAAAAGACGAAGTTGAGACTGTAATATACTTGAATATATTATCCATGCATAAAGAGATGGAAAAATCCCGAGAAAATCCTGTACAATAACTGTATCAGCTGATGGATCCATAAAAGTCGAAACCGGTAAGATGTCTTCTTTCTGCAATTCTCTTCACTGGTAGTTTCTTGTGTGTAACCCGGTTGGTATCTAAAATGTTTGTTAGATGGCCGAAAGTAAAATAAATAATTTGTTGATTCATACTTTCTAGATAGTAGTTTGGTACGATAAAATTGGAACTTGTATTCTTTTTTAAATTTTCCAGCTGTTTGTATTATGAGCGTAATCGGACTAGCGTCTAAACTATTTAGGTTTTAGAATGCCGAAACTGAAATAAACAGTTGATAAACCTGATCTTTAACTTACATATTCATGAGGACATTCAGTAGAGTAAAGATAAATGCTTAAGAATATCACGAATCACTTTTTAAAGCCGTCTGACCAAGTCACACCGGCGTTTAATTAATACATTGTCTGTTTAGAACACATTAGCGAACAAATAAAAACAATCTGGACTGTATTCCACTAGATGGTAGGAACATTAAAATTAAAACAGTAATGTGTCTTCTTTTTGAATTTTCTATGCTATTTGCTTTATGAATTTGACCAGTTTTTGGCTTTTGAAAGTCTCATAGATGCTCTTAAGAGCTTTTGTTGACGATACTTTGATGACCTTTGAAGCAGACAAATTATATTCCAAAAAACCTTAGTTTTTGCAAAAAAAGACTGAATATATGCCACCTACAGCCGACATGATGAAAACACATTGCGTTTTTTTACATTTAATTGAAAGAATTATTAGATGACTTTTTGTTTAATACTCTGATGTCGTTTTGTCGTAGCTCAAAGGTTTTGTGAAAATCAGCCATAATATTTCTTGAGGATTGCAGATTATTTTTAAATTAGACCCAGTTTTTCTATTCTGCATTGACTTCTTTACGTTTATTTAAGATGGAAAAAATATATGTAATTCTTAGGATAAGCACCACAGTTCAGGCTGGCTTTATTCTCTTTTTTCTTGTAGTATTTCTATGTTGCCCTTTAATTTTTGCTATTGATTTAGATGTCCATTTCTTGTTCCTTATATTGGAGGAACTTTTAAAATCAGCATTCGGCCCTTTCAAAGAACAGCGTATTTGTTTGCCATTTTCTATATTTAGTCGATGTTTATTGAAGGCTTTCGTATAGGTGTTAGTTTTTTCTTAGAAAACCAGTGCGTTTCTCCAGTGCTTTTAATAATTCTCTTAGACGATTTAAAATAAAAAATTTGTGCTTTCCATTTGTGTACTCGCAGTTTTAGCCTGTTTTACTTGCGCCTGCTAAAAAAAACTTATTTAAAAAGTTTTTAAATAAAAGTTCAAATAGGGATAACATCCTTTTAATACATAGTGTTTCACAAACAGTGATAGAAATTCGCAAAAAATACCTGATATTTCGGTCACATATGCAGTGACCGTCATCAGTAGTAGTTTTACCCATGTGGGGGTGGGGGCAGGAGGCTCCAGATCCCCCCCCCCTGGCTGAATGAGGCTGCCTTATATTTTTTTTTTTTTTTTGATTTCTATTATACAGCATTGGAAGTGCTGGTTAGACAAGGTAAGTCCCCCACCTAAAATTCGGCTTATGAGCCCCCATGGTGAGAGCTGTAAACGACAGTGCCCAGTATTTTAAAGGGAAAACAGCGCGTGTTAATGGGCTATTATCTACGCCATGAAGAGTACCGATGCATCTCGAAGTCTGATATTAAAGCACAGCCGCTTAAAAATTGGAAACGCCGACCTGCTGGAGGCCAGAAGAAAGATTGGTGGTCAGTGATAAAAAACTACATAGAGCCGCTTGAAGGCTTCCGCCTATTCGGTCAGCTCTGGGACAGTGATTGGCTCATGGAAAACTTCTATTGGAGAATCTATGGATGCCGGGTGAGGCGGAGCAGCGTCTAGTTCCCGTCAAAAGTAAAGTAAGTAAGTAAAAACAAAAGAACAAATGTATCCGTACAAACAGTTTAATGGAACACCACTTTCAACAACAAACCATCTATATATACTAGGAACCTCTGATTGATAGGTGTAGTGTATTAAATTCAATGGTCTGAGCCCTTTTCCTAAGGAACCTGTCAGAGGATCTCAGTAGGTTATATGTAGAGGGGTAGCACAATATTAGAAAATTGAATATTGTAGAACAGAAGAGTCCTAGTATCCAAACAGCTGGGTAATATTATCTTCACCGATTTTCAATCAGTGGGCAAGGAAATGGCAATAGTGTGCAAGACTAATCAGAGTATTATTTCATCAAAACTGTGTGGCACGCAAATTGGGCTGCCATATGCTACTCTATCCTGATATAAAATGGTCTGACAACAGTAAGCTGTTTTCTGCTAAGCAAAAATCTTCTCAGTAGAAATGAAGCAGTTCAACAGCGTAAAAATTAATTTGCACAATTTAAAGGTCACTGCGACAACTGCCGGATTAGTGGAAGTGCTGCCTATTAGTGGAACCATTCTTCGATAGAATCACTCAGCAACTGTGGTGTCAGTGACGGCAGAATACGCAAAATCGGGTGGTTGACAGTGGTAAGGAGACAAAAGTCAACCGTCAAAAACGTGCTTTTACGACGAGAATACCCTTTTTTCCGTTGGATAAACCTCACCGATGGAACCTTTTCCTTCTCTCCAGTCTGTCGGAAAAACAATTCAATCATATTCGAACTATTCGGAAGAAAAACGAAAAATTGGTAGTAAGATAGGTGTCAATCTAGCCTTCAAATTATAAGGCCCGTTTTTTAGCACTAAGATCTTACATCTTTCTGCAAAGATTATCGTTTTTTAACTCATCTTTGTTCTAAGATCTTACAGCTCACTGATGCCAAAAGTGTGAAGACCACCATTTTTTCGCCATATAGAACAATGATGAGAGAACTTTGATGATCTACTCATCAGTGTTCTCAGACCGCTGAACAGAGCAGCATGATGAAGGACGTTTGCACAAAAACGACCGAAGATGTAAGATCTTTGCTCAAAGATTTCACTTTTAAGCGTTTTCTGACAAAAGATGTAAGATCTTAGCACATTGATGAGTGAAAAAACAGACCTATAGTTTAAGTGTCTTATGTGGCAAAAGGAGGCTGAAAATTCCACAGAACGGCTTAAATAATGGCTCAAAAGCTTGATTGACACAGGCGGTGGAAGTAATTCGGATTATACGCTAATTTTCATCTTTTGCAATAATTGACCTAAATACTGCTTTCAGAAAGATTTAAAAATGATATTTTTGAAGAGTGTGACCTTACCTGTGGGTGATTTAGATACTATTTTTGTTTACGTAGATTAAGTTCTGGTTCTTCTTTCGGCCTCAGATCTGACATAGCGCGTGATCAAAATTGCTTCCACTACCTGTATATTTTTATTTTACCACCCATACGGAGTTAAAAAAAAGTCTAAGGTTAGGTACGGAACTTGTACAATAGCCCTTCTAAGTATGGTAGTGGAAAATATAGCGCACAGGCAGAATAATTATGCAATATCTTAGTACCCTAGGGCCTGCTTGGGGGCCAGACGTTCCCGCACCATGATTAAGAGACAGGGCATGGTACATATATGTCTTGCACCTAACATAAATATTGAAGCCCTATGTGCTAGACTGCTAAAACAGAGGAATTAGTAAGTATCGAAACTTGTTTTCTAGAAATTGTTCTTGAAATCAGCAATTCAATGAGAACTTTCATTAACTTGTAAATGTATCAAATCAAGTCCTTGTATATTAAGTCCAAGGGTAAAAAAAATCCTCTAAGTAAAGAACAAAGTTGAAATTTAACACGAGTAACAGATTTAAAGTTACTTAATAATTTTTTCTTCGATTTATTAGGGTTAACTGCCGCTCCCCAAACGACGCCACTAGTAGCAGAAGTGATAGTAGGAGTAAAATGAGTAGCATTAGTGATAGCAATAGCAGTATTAGTCGGAAAAAGTAATATTGTTCACATTGTGTTTTTTGGTCTAGTTCACCACCCCCTCTTCTAGCCCTAATACTTTCAACTTAATAGTTTAAGTCTTTTTTGTGATATTGCTGATGCGTCTTGTTGATAACCGGCATGTACATAATGTCTTTTTATTTGACCCAAAATTCCCCTCAACCAAGGGTGCCGGTAGAAAATGTTCCAGGAGGGGACAGATGCCAAAATAGCAGTGGTGGTTGCGTGACAGGTAATTAGTCCATTTTCATTTTTAATATAAAAAACGCGAAAGAGAGGGATTCATTATGCTTCTTAATGTGTCCCCCATTAATATTTATGCAAATATACCGCCTTCAAAACCCTATCATTAAGTAAATAGGTGAGCCTAGTTAATGGCGAAATTGCGAAAATGTTCTATACTACCTGTTTCGCCACGTTTGCTCAGTCAAGTTCTTTCCCCTGATAGTAAAGGGTCTTTTACTTCTAAAAATCTATCAGTTCAATATTAGATTTCCTTCTTTTCAAACATTCAAAAAATAGATATGAATGCACCTTCTACATCAGCAAATAGGACATAAATGGAATCATTAAAAAACAAGAATTCATTGAAAACAAGAAATTTTTTCATAGAAAAAAATGAAAAAGAAATCATCGAAAAAGAATAAGAATTGGTGCTTTTTATAATAATATTTCTACTGTAGATAGACAGGTCAAATCGGTTGTAGATAGGTCATAGGAGTTAGTAAAGGAGGTGGGTTCATCTCTAGGAATCACTTATTTGTTTTTATTTTTACTTTCAATATTTATATCAAACCTCCAATATAGCACTAATTTTCTTATTTGTAAATGAAACGCTTAATAAACTCAAATGCTAGCCCATAAATGTAGAGCTGCCTCTGTGTACAATACCATGCTAGCTTCTTGCTATTTTCACTTTTCTAAATATTTCTTTTAGCTAGCTCCAAAAAAAGTACTGATATAAATATACTGAAGATTATTACTGCTATTAGTCGCATTTCACGTAATGCATGCGCTACTTGTGTGACATTTATCTCTGCATCAGCATACTGTGCGAAATGTCTGCTGCAAGTAGGATAAAGTGAATCCGAGCAATATACGCATATTTTTCTCGCAATTTAGAAATTTTGTGCTTACATATAAGCGGTACCAATCCATGCTCTTTATCTATCGTTATCAGTTTTAAGATGTAGCACTAGGAGACTGAGCTTCGCTTGATGAAGGTAATTTTAAACATAAAAATAATATTCAGTGTCTATCCCATTCTGGAAATGTGTACCCCTTATACCGTGATTTACACAAAAAAAGCTTTTGTGTAATTTTTTTTGTTTCGTTTTTTAAGAAAGATGCACAGGGGAAGGTAATTTTCAAACTCTCGGTGTCGATTTTTTCCATCCGATTGGCATCCATGGCTATTTTTAATTAATGTAAAGTTTCTGTCCCAATGCTGCCAATAATTTTTCAGATTTTCTGGACATTCTTAATCAAACAATGCTCAACGGATAAGTCAATATTACACACATTATTTTTGAGTATTTTAAATTAAAAATATTGTCTCTATTTCACATGTAAGGAAAATTTCCAGGGGGATTCTCCATTGAGGAGAATTTTCGCAAGGATGGGGAGGGGGCAAATTCAGGAGAAATTTTTCCACAGAGTTTTTTCGTTGGACAAGACCTTTTTTCTAATGGAAAAGCAACCCCAACTGTACTTTTTCGGTACCATGTGGCACTTTATGATTACCTTATTAAGTCAAAAGTATAAAGAGCAACTAAATATAAAAATTAATTTATAAATAAACGAAAATATCGCCCATATTGCGCTTTTTGTGTACCATGTGGCACTTTATGACGACCTTATCGAGTCGATTGTATACAAAAACGAAAAGATACAAGAATTAGCGTTTATGAGTCATAAACAGCAAAATACAAGTAGAACAAAGAGAAATTTTTTCTATAAGATAGTGGAATGCGAACTTTAAATGAATATTTCGACTCTATATCCAAGGGCCGTCCTTAGCAAAACAAATGAAAGAAATATATAAGAAACTCACATTAAAATACGAACATTAAAACTAAAACATTGTTAAAACAGTCCTAGCATCATTACTTTAGCGAAGTTCAGCCAGGACTTCTGGTAGGAGCCTTTCCTTTCCAAAAAATTCACCCAAATTACGCTTTTACTGTACCATGTGGTACTTTATGACGACCTTAGCGAGCCTCATATACAAAAAAAAAGAATAAGATTTAATTATTAGCTTTTATGAGTCGCTAAACTGCTCTCTAAGAGGTTCCAGTGCCTCAGTAGAGACAAAGATATATAAAAAGATATATCATTGCTGTTCATCCAAAAATGTATTTATTTTTCTTGTTTTTCAATGAGAGGGGTTGTAATGTTCCTGTATAAGGTTTTAACAAGGGCAATTTAAAGAGTGTACTTTTTAATTTGCTAAGAAGTCCTTTTCAAATCACATGCAACTGAATGACACGATGCACGGGGCTGTGGGAAAGGTGCGTATTTAAACTGCGAGATTAAGTCTCCTGTGATGGGTGAGGGAGTTGAAGGAAGTGGAAAGAGGTATGTACTTTAATATTAACGGTAAAAGCTGGCAAAAAAGCCGAGCTTATTGATCTCACCATCACCCACCCGAAAGCTTGTTTACAATGCGCTACTGTCGTCTCGAGCAACTCTCTGAAGTAAAACTTGGGCCCACTACTTAATTTATGTTTCTTTGATGCCTTTACATTGTTTATTTATGCATTGTGTAATGTTTTTGAAATTAACAGAATAACGTCTTTGCTAAATAATAACTTTTCTTGGTTATTGCTTCAAGAAAAGGTCCTATTGAAAACTTAGGGAAAGGACGGGTCATATTTACTTTTTAACCGATTGGTACACCCCCTCCCCCACATCAGGTGGAAGAGGGTATGCACATGTGGTCCCAAGATTGGGACAGCTAGGCTGCTACATATTCTATAAATTATTAGTTCAGTATAAGCACGTCCGTAGGCTCAGCAATGTAAGACAGCCGAGCTTTCGGTTCCTTAACAGTTCCGTAAAAAACGGCTTTGTCCAGATATCTACTTTGATGTATTTTATAACGCTATTAAAAATATAATTTGTATCAATTTTATTTGGTCATAATAGGCTAATAAAATCAACAAAGCTCCTTACTTTCTTTCTTTGGCTCAGAACTAACTTTAAAAAAGCAGCGGAAAATGGAACAACAAGCAGAATATATTGAAGAGGTATTTGATTCCCGTCTAAGTCTTCTTATAGTAACACAATAACAGAAAGTGAAGCCAATCTTAACAACGAAAGCAGCTCAACTTTGACCAAATTGAATAACAAACGTGATCCGACTAAAGTTCCAATCTCAGCATTGGCTCATATTTGTTATGCCCCTTTTAACAAAAGAAACTTGATTTTTTCTTAGACTAATGGGAAAAAATTTGGAACAGAATCATCACAGTTTTCAGACATCTTCAAAACACATTTTGGCTGTGTTTTTCACAAGTTTTCTGACGCCCCTTTCCATACAGGTCGTTTTAGAGGAAGGGTTAAGGGGGCACTCACCCCGGGTGCAAATTTCCAATAAACAATCCAACATTTATGATCATTTTGTATTTTTGAATTTTTATCTTTGTTAAAATAAAGTAGAGGGCGTAATTGGCAGTAAGTTACTTACTTACTGCAATACTTATAAAATAATACGTAATACTTACTGTAAATATAAGCAAATTAAAGAGATCAGAACCACCACTGGTTACCCTTGAAGAATAGCCCATACCCCTTGACTCTCCAGATGTGAACCCCCTCTTGCCCCCCAGTGAAAATACTGGAGCTAGGCTCCTGTCTGCTACTGTGCCTACTAGTATTGCTAATACTAAGGGCATTCGTCAAACTTTCAGAGAACGATGAGGGCGGTGTTAAACTGAACGAAACGCCACTATATGTATGTGGGCTGTAAAAGGGATGATTAGCAATATCCCAGCAACGACTTAGGGTATTAAGCTGAAACTCCCAGAGTTACCAATATTTCTACCACATTTCCTGCTACTTTACTACTATTGCTACTACTGTTGGACCGAATCGAAATAGCTTAAGCGCATCCAGATTTTCAAGATATCCAGGCAAGACATCTTTGGAGTTGAATGAGGTATAAAGTAGAAAATTACACGGAAAGCTTATGCCGCTTTAAAACTAAATCAAAAGGCACAATGTGTATGCTGGCTGTCAATAAGACGTCTCAGTGTAAGATTGCCCAACTTATCGGGGCTAAGATTTGGT
Source organism: Artemia sp. Qi Xiang Cuo (assembly GCF_049724085.1). NCBI lineage: Eukaryota > Metazoa > Arthropoda > Branchiopoda > Anostraca > Artemiidae > Artemia > Artemia sp. Qi Xiang Cuo. Next base: position 41,224,350 of record NC_142801.1, read on the forward strand.
ATCATGTTATAACTGAGGCGTTGGTAAGAATCGGTACTCAAAATCCAGTGACAACTGATTTTTATTATCAAATAGAATAAAAGGAAAAATGTTCTAATTCTAATTATTCTGAATTCATCCAATACCTCTTCTGGGTCGGCTAATCTTATATTGTATATGTCTGTTGTTCAATCCTCGTTGTTTACCGAAGAAAGGATTAATTTAGTTCAATGCTATCAATACTTCTAATTGCAAGTGTTACTATTGAATAATTAGACAAGACTTGGGTACCAAGGTAATTAAAATTCTTTGCTTCAAATTATTGTTTCTCGTAAACTAGGAATAACCCTTTGATTAGATCTCAAATTTTTTTGTTTACACTAAACCAAGCTCTTATGTTTATATCTTGAAAAAGGGACATTAATGCTCTTTGGAACTTCGATAAACTTTACCAGGGAAGATTGAATCTATCTAGACGGAAGGGATTGAAATTCTTGATCTGATAATATAATTCCCCTTTCTTCCCTAAACTATCTGTAAAACATCGAGGTCACCTTTATATAAATATTGGCACGGGTTAAGAAATGTAAGAGTGGTCAAAAAGAGGAATGAGGTCCCCCTTCGTATAAACGTCAGAGAATAAACAAGAAAGGAATATTTTTATTGTACCATAGTTCCAATCTTCTTATACATAAGATTTTAATAAATGCCAGGCAAGTTACAAGTGTCGCTAAGCTGGGAGAGGGAAGCACAAAGCTCTCCTAATTTATTCTTTTTGGTTAAAGGTTTTTTTTCTCTTCTTTAAACCTTAGGTTATTCACAAGTTTCAGTTTCTGGGACAAAACTAAATTTATCCTGTTTTAATCCTTAAAATGCTGTACCTTGTCTAGAGGGCCCAAGCCTTGGTTAATTAATATACTCTAACCGAATTATAAACCCAAATCACCAAATATAATAAAAATCTAGAGTCCTAAGCTATTTGCGTGCGTATTTTCCTGCTTTTCATCTGTTTTAATTAGATTACGCATCCTTTCATAAATAAACCCTTTATAAGTCTATTGACAACCCTCAAATGGGAATTTCTGCTACGACTCCAATTTCAGTTTAAATATATCCAATTAAATTAATTCAGTATATGGCTTAGTCTAGCCCAGGTGAAAGAACTTTCTCTGCAGTTTATTACTTTATTCCAGTATTATTCTCAAAGGAAAATTTAGATAGACTAGTGGTAGCGTCTATCCTAATTATAAAGAAAAACACTTACTCATTCCTGGCTCAAAAAGTAGACTACCCCGATTTCCCGTAAAAATCACTATTTTATGCTGTGTCTTGTTTTGTCATTCTTGTCTCCCATTGGCTAGAGACTAAATTTTATACAATCCCTTCTTTAGTTCTTTAGCCAATCATAGTCCTTTGTTAAAAATGACGGTTACCGCTTTCATTATGTTCAAAAAACCCTGTTTTGATGGAATTTTTTATCATGTGGTATTATCACATGATATTTATAAGCTTTGAATCTGATTTTGAAACAGACTGGTTTATTTGCATTTTATGGACAAGTTTGTAACTTGCTGATCCAAGGGTATCTCTTGTTCAATTAAGATTTAACAATTTTAGATTTGTTATCTTTACACAAAAGTCATAATAAGGCTTTTTTATTTTTACAATTTAGTTGTCTTTACACAAAAGTCATAATAAGGCTTTGTTATTTTTACAATTTATTTAGGCTATAATAAGGCTTTCTTGCATCAGCAATATCTCAAGAATGACTGAGGGTATTAAATTGAAACTTTAAGGACTACTACTATTACTACTTCTATTCTTACAATTGAACTAAATAAAAAAGTGTAGTGCAATAAAGTTGTCAAAATAGCATAGATACAATGTTTTAAAGAGGGTATTAGGTTTTATTTTTCAGGGAAACTTGAGGAGAAGCAAAATTGAATCAAGGGATACTATACGTGTCCAGATTTCAAAAGGGTGTTTTTTTGAAAATTGTAGAAAAAATTTAGTTCGACGATTAAATAGTAAGTCAAAATGTGGATTCTTACAGAAAAAACCGAAAAGATTAAAAGTTTTATTTTCCTCACCAATGAAAAGCAAACAAACTCACGGGAAAGTTCTCGCCAATTTGCCGTGACAAAAACAATCATGGAGTCTACCAGGGCCGTATCCAGGATTTTTGTTCAGGGGGGGTTTTACTAATTGTTGACTTTTTTTTGGGGGGGGGGGGTTTAATAATTTTTGACTCAGTTTTCGACTAATTTTACTGATTTTTACCTAGGTTTTACTAATTTTCAACTTATTTTCGAGTCGGTCAATTTTTTTTTTTGGGGGGGGGGTTCAAACCAGGTAACCCCCCCCCCCCCTGGATACGGCCTTGGAGTCTACGATCCTAAGAAATATATCGAATAATCCACTAATTCAAATAAATCAACTCCAAAATGCCTCAAAATTTGAATCTTTACTGTTTCTCATACTCTCTGACAACTCTATATTGTCTATTCAACGCATGTAGATTTTACTCGTCTATCCCCAATTCCAAGTTAAAGTGAAGTCAAAAATTTGCTTCACAATAATACCTCTTATTGCCAGCACTAATATGATTAAATCTCTGAACTCTCAATGCCACCTGTGAAAGAACAATTAATCCTGTGCAATATCGGGACCTTGTTATAATTCTGTTTCTTCTTAATATCCTAATGATCAATTATTTATGCGGGCAAAATCCCCGAAATTTCCTTAATTGTATAAATAAATAGTGGCTTCACCATAGATCTTGAAGTATAAATAGTTTTAGATTATGGTTTTATTTAGTTGATTTTATAGACTGTTATTTTCATGGGGAAATTTGGCCCAAACCTTTAAAAAACACGGATTTAATTAACGATATTGAGAGGTATGGCCCAGTTGCTGTAGCTACCACCAATATGGAGAGGTGTGGCACAATTACCACAGCTGTCAACGATATTGAGAGATGTGACCCACTAGCTACCAATATTGGCAAATATGGGTACCAAACTTCAACATCTCAGTCTATAAGTGCCAACCATGAATCTAAAAAAGAAAACGATTGCGACGATATTTCCCTTTTCCTTGAAAAATATTTTTGACAAAGCTGACATCTTCAACTTTCAATACCTTTCCATACATAATTCGGGCTAAAAAAATATCCGGTAGCTGTAAATAAAAAACAAACTAATTGTCTACTTGTGTATTCAGGCCACAAAAACTTGAATGTATTTCATCAGAAACTTAACAGAAGCTCATTATGAACTGAACTCAAAACATATAAGCACAAAACAAATAAACACACCGGGCCGGGTGAATATAATATAATCACGGAAGGGTAAATGGAATGGGCTAACTTCGACCACAATAACAATTCTGAACCCTTAATAGCACATCGTGAACTTATTAATGCGAAGGAAAGCGAACATATGCAAAAGTGAAAAGGAATTTAAAATTACAAAAACTGAACAGGACATTTATCTGATAACAAATCAGATGACATACTATTTTATCGAATAATACGCCACCAGTAATTCAATTTATTTTCTTCCTCTTGGCCACTCTATCAAGTAAAATTTCCAGCTTAGTTTCAGTAGCTGAATACCCGAATTTGTTTGTTAGTATCTACATTTCCAAAACCTTCCAAAATAGTTTAGATTTTTATGTGATTTGAAATCAAGACCACTTTCGTCACTAAAAAACGACAAATTATAATTAATATTTGACGCAACAGCTAGGTTTTCTGATACCCTCGGAAAAATTTCATAAATATGGTCGGTGGCATTCTTAACAGAAACTTCAAATCCAGGAATCTTGGGTTCAATATTACTAGACTCCTAGGTAAAGTTAGATGGAGATTTCTTGAGCTGTAGAAAGTACTATTTGGAATCCTCGGCCAAATCCTTCAATGCAGTACTATCCATAAACGTAAAAAACAATAATAGTTGTTTTTGTTCTGCCTTGCTTACGAATTTCTTGGTCTAAGTCATTATTAAATAAATTTATAAGATTTACATGCATAAAAGAGAGTTAAATTTGTAATTCCACATGTATATCAGATATTATGCCTCATAATAGTCCATTAGCTATGAACATTCAAACAGACATATATTTCATCAGCCTTTATTGAGAAAAAATCAATGTGGTTTAACCTACAAGGTCACGTGATTTGCAATATCGCCAATAACAGACAAAATCTCTCGCAATTCGAACTGACTTCGCTTTTCCACAAAATTTTATCTGTCAAGAATGGGCCAAATGCATGATTTAAGAGCCTCACCCTTCAGCTACAGGGACCTTGCCCCTCGGAATCTCAGTTTTTGGACCTTTCAATTATTTTGAATGAAAACTATATCCCAAAATATTATGCAATATTGGGGGGAAGGGGTGATTTGTACAAAAAAAGAATGGGAAGGGACTGATCATCCTCCAATTACTTTGGCGTATAGGGAACAAGCAGTTTTCATGTTTGACTGAACAAGTGTCTAAAAAAATCCATACACAGTATACATGTTGCTGTTTACTAATCGTAGTTACTGAGTTTGTTATGATAGCTAGCGCTCATGGTTTTTGTTGAATATCAAAGAAGAATTAGAAGACATGAATTTCGATTATGTTGTAAAAGGAGGATTAAAATTGAAAAAACCTCCATCAGCGCCTAAACAGTAGGCTATAAATTTTGATTTCAAGAATTTGGATATAATACTGCTACTTAGAACTCACTGCAGCAATAAGTCTCTGAGCCAATAGGCTGCTTCTATGCACACAATCCCAATCTAATCAAAGCCTCCCTCTTTACACCCTCGAAAGAAGTTCCGAATTTCCTTAGCACATGCTTCTAACCTATTTTGGGGTGATATTTATTAGCTTGGTAGGTTCTTGAGCTAAGTCAAGGTGAATTAAACTTTTGGGAATAACTTAGGCTATAGCCCAAATTAGTGCACATGAATGGATTTTCAAGTCTATAAAGCAGATTTTCTGAACTGCTTCTTAGCTTAATACAAGGATAGGCTGTCCTCCAGATGGCTAAATTTGCAAAAATTTTATTCAAGAATTTGGATGTAGCCTAATTACCTTAAATCACATCTGCTGGTGAAAAGGCAAAAATAGGTCTATATTAGGGGCTATTGAGAAGGAAACATGTGTTCATTGATGGCATCTTTGATTATCCCTTCTTAAACCTACAAAACAACAGAGGTGAGGCCAATTCTATGTAATTCTTTGCTATATTTTTTAACACCTTTTTAGAAGATTGACAATACATCTACAGAATTCCAGTCTGCAGTACCAGTTTCAGATCAATAAAAATTTGAAAAACTTTTGTAAGAGGTTCTACAATGCATGTCACCACTTCTTTTAGAAGTTTTAGGCAAGACCCATCAGCAACTATGGCTTTTACTGGGTTGAGAGTTTTAAGTTCTTTATAGACAATGAACAATACTATCTTGACTCTAGACATTTTGAATCTAGTGTGCTCATTGAAAGGCTTCTGCATTTGGGCTATTCACTGGATCTGGTAATGAAAATGGTACTTGTCCATTATTCAGAACACAGCCAAGAAGTGAACTTAGGTTAATCCTTACGAAATATACCAAAATATGATGAAAATATATTACTTTATTAACAAAATTATGGGAACTACAGCAGAAAACCATGGAAAGCAGGCCACCCAGAATGTATTATGTTAAATGTTTAATTTAAAAATATCTACAATGTAGTTTTTCTTCTGAGCCTGAGCTAATTATCTTTGAATGCAGATAGCTAAAACAGTTTTTATCAGATCTTGCAAATCAAAATTATTGAGTGTGTTCAGAATATTAAACAAGTACCTTGAAAATTTTGAGGAGAAGGTCTGGCTAAGGATATTTCCCATGTGGACAAATGTATAAAATACTATTCAGATTGTGGAAGCAAAAAACTGCCTAAAGTATTGGGACAAAATTGGATAATCATATGGAGTGTAATTGTTTGACCTAGGTCTCTATAGTATAATGTGTGATATAATAGTATGATATAGGTTTCTTTATAAATGCTATCTGGAACAGCCCACTTTCTCTCAGCTTTAATGGTCTAGCAAAGATTTCTTTGTTGTTCACAGTTAATGTTTTGTCAACACTTAGCCCTTTCAGTTAATACAGTACTACTTTAAAAAAAAAAAAAAAATAGTTTGACTATCCTTTGTCAGGAAAGTCTAGAATTTTTGAAATATGCATGTCCTATTTAAGATTATTAGAAGTTTGTGACACCAAGGAATTTAACATGTTTCAGTAGGATTTTGGTTAGGTTTGTTGTTCACAGTTAAAGTGTTGTCAACACTTAGCCCTTTCAAAGTTAATCTACCAGTTTACACCACTTTAAAACATTTTAGTTTTGACTATCCTTTGTCTGGAAAGTCTAGAATTTTTGAAATATGCATGTCCTACTTAAGATTATTAGAAGTTTGCATAACTGAGTAATGGCATAACAAGGAGTTTAACATGTTTCTGTAGGATTTTGGTTGGAATAGGATTTCTTGCTAATTAGAGAGGGGTTCAGAGAGAGGATTTTGTATTTTACAGCTTGGGATCTATTTGAAAGAAAACACAAATAAAATTTACTAAGAGAGAGTGTACTTCAAATTTATTCAGTGATAAATGAATTAGGGTGTTGTGATCAACCAAGTCAAATGCTTAAAAATATGAACATGGTATAAGGCCAAGCAACAGTTCCTCACAGTATGGAAAAATCTAGCATCAAATCAGTAAAATTACAATTAAAAAAACAAACTTTTTAAAAATGTTTTTTCAGGTGAAATATTATTACAAATAATAATCTTCAAATCTCTTGTTGTTGAGAAAGTACCCATAAATTCAACAACTATGTTTTCATCAGAGGACCCTTAAATTTCAGCACCAATTGCTGCTCATCTATTTTACATGTTCAGTGAAGTTTCAACAGTCACCTATATTTTGACAGGGCCTGTTGCTTTCTGTTGAAAATTTTGACAAGGTTACTACAAGATATTCTCAAGAGAAATTAATCTCATAATAGAAGCCAATATCTACGTTTTGATTTGGCTGAATGAACATTTTTAATCGGTCTGGTATTCCACTACATGAGACTAGAATTTTCAACACTTGGAACATAGTTTTGTCAATATAGTAGTAGCTGCCATTTTAAATTAATTTTATCAAGAAAAAGCCAATATAGCTACATTTTAGAGAAGATCAGGTGTATCTTGATGCATTGGTGCTGATCCAAAGTTTTTTTTTGCCAAAAAATAACTGAGTAATGACAGTTTGAACATTGCATAGCTAACAAATTATCTGGAACTCATTTTGTGTTGAAAAGAGGCAACTGATTGAATTGAATATTTTTTTTTCTTATCTGGGTGTAGTGTCTATGTTTTGCATTGTCAAAATATAACAAAGGCTTCATGAGATGGTGAAGTTTCCGTTTTTTGGGGTAATACCTCTAGAAAATTTTTCATATTGATATGTCTTTTCAAAGATATTTGATTCTTGAAGCAAGTTAAATTTGTAACACCAATTGTCTACTAAGCTCAAAATTTTAGTTTTCTTTTTAAGCTTTTTTAATTGTTGTAATCCTCTGTTAATATATATACAAATATTTTTGAAATTACCAGTTTTTTTTCTATTTAAGCAATTTAATGTCTTTTCATACTGTTGTCTCTAAAAATATATTTGATTATTTAAGCAAGACCAATTTGCTACACTGATTTCTACCAAGCTTCAAACTTTTGGTTTTCTTTTTTAAGGTCTTTGAATTGTTGTAATCCCTTGTTAAAATATATACAAATATTTTTGCAATTACCAGTTTTTTGCTCTTTAAGCAATTTAATGTAAACTTGTCCATGCATTAAGATCTTCAATTTTTCCACATAAGTGTGACAATATCATTGCAATACTGATGTATATGAAAATGACATCACTCACAAAAATATTTTGGTACTTGTATGATAAACCTCCTACTGCTCAAGTTGTTAATTCATTGATGCATTGCAGAACTGTTTTTTTTTTGTTGGTTTCTTTAAGCTTAGTGTAGGACAAGACAAAGAGAAGTGACAGAAAAGATAGAAAATATATAATTTGGGCTGTATATTTGCACATTAGGGGGTGGGGGTAAAGTATTGGATAGTGTGAAGTTAAAATCAATTCTTACTACATAATATGCATAATAATTGTACCTCACACATCATGCAGACCCACTATACTTCACCCCATCCCCCAATGTGAAAATATATAGCCCAAATTTGTTTCTAAAGTATATTTTCATCATACTTAGGTATACTTCATTAGAATTGAGCATCAGAAAAACACTAGAAGAATATTAGGTAGGGGTTATATCATCTAAGTATCAATATTTTTTTTTGCAAAATTAAGGCTCTTAACAAATTTTCTCAAACTTTTGACCTATTTAGATAATTTTTTCAGGTCAGAAAATCCCAGGTTGCCAATTCCCCCCCCTCCAAAAAATGGAGTCATTTCTGAGAAAAAATACATACATAAATAAACAAATATACAATTATTGCTCACTTATAAAGATAGTATTATACAATTATTGCTCACTTATAAAGATAGTATACTATCTTTATAAGTGAGCAATAATTTATGTATGTATGTATTTATTTTTTCTCGAAAACAGCTCCATATTTTTTCGGGAAAATTTGCATCCTGGTATATTCTGGTCTAAAAATGATCTAGATAAGTCAGAAGTTTGAGAAAATTTGTTAAGAGCCTTAATTTTGGATTTTTTTTTTATGTGAGTGATGTCATTTTAAATACATCAGTATTGCAATGACATTATCACACTTGTCACAAATATGTGGAAAAACTGACGATTTTCAAGCATGGAAAACTTCATGTTAAATTGCTTAAAAAACAAAAAACTGGTGATTGCAAAAATATTTGCATATATTTTAACAAGGAGTTACAACATTTCAAAAACCTAAAAAAAGAACACCGAAAGTTTCAAACTAATTGGATATCGCTGTTAGAAATTGGACTTGATTCAATAGTGTCTTTTTAAGACATAAAAAAAAATTTGAAAATTTTTTAAGTTCAGTTCAGAATCACTAAAGTTACCATGTAAACTGCAAAAATATTTATGGTGCCTGAGCAATAATTTTAATGTTTTAATTAAAAACATGACAAGTACCTGAAAACTAAAAAAATTAGTTTTGTTCTTTGTTAGATAAAATCAACTTGCTAGATGGAACACAACCAGTGAATACAACCAGTTGTATGTCAGTAGGAAGGCCCAAAAAGCGAAAATTTGCAATTATTACAAATGATGATTCTTTGGAAGCACCTGAACTGTCAAAATTGATAGGACCAAGAGAACAGCCCAAACAAATTAAATTTACAATGGGTGAAAATCAAAAACCTGGACCATCAAATGAGACAAGACCAATATGGGCAGCTAAAGAGAAGGGCATTGATAAACAGTCTGAAGTAATCAAAATCCAAAATGAAGAAGAAAGATAAATGTGGTTAGAAGATATTGAACAGCAAGTATTAAAAATGAAAAGCAAAGACATGGGCAATTAGAAGATAGCTGAAAAGGAGAGTAAGCATGTAAAAAATGAAGAGTAAAGACACACACAGTTAGAAGACAAATGACACAGAGAATCTGAGCAAGTCAAAAGTGAAAATGAAAAGCAAAGACCCAGGTGGTTATAAGACAAGAGACACCAAGAATCAGAACATGTCAAACATCATAGTGAAAAAGAAAGAAATATTAGGCTAGAAGAACAGCAGCATTGCAATCTTTGATACCAACAATATGTGGCACAAAACCAAGTACAAAGACACCATAAACTCAGTAAGTGTTACATATAACTCATTGGGACCCTTCAACATTGCTTGTATTCACTGTGGAGCCCTCTATTTTTCTGAGGAAAGAGTAGCAAACACAGGTAGTTCATTTGGAGATTGCCCTTGCATGGTCAAATTGCATTGTCACTACCACAAATTCAAAATGAATTGAATAGGTCAGGACTTTAAGGAAAAATTTGTATTTTTTCCCAGGGTGGTTGTAACAAACTTGTGGTGACATTAAGAATTGTCTGACATTGTCTGCAGTTAGAAGACAAGCAACAATGAGAATAAATATACAGAGGCCTACTGTGTGTTGGGGCCTGGCGGCAAAGCTGCTGGACTCCTGGTACACACTAGCCTGATTAAGGGTGATACCTGTTGGGTGATACCTCTCTTCTCACTGCAGAAATAATTTTCTGATGTTTGTTTTAAGCTTCATTTAACTAAACTAATATGCTTCATCTTTCATAAGTTTATATACAACAATGTCAAAGTGTACATCAGCTATTACTAATGAGGGACAGTTGATTATTTTATAGGTGGGGGTGGGCAGATGCCTCAAAGAGTGGATTTTACATGTGGAGAGAATGTTCTAGGAGAATTGTCTAGGTGAAAATTTCAGCAGGGAGGGTGAATTTTCTGAAGGAGGAACTTTGCATGGGAAGAGATTTTTTAAGAAAAATTTTCCATGGAGAGGGGGGGGGTCTAATATTATATGAACAGGAATGAGAAATTCAATGAACTTTTTTTTTCAAATGAAAGTAAGGATAATTTTACAAGGGAAATATTCAGCAGCAAGAAAACTGTCCAGGGGGAATTTTTCATGGGAGAAATTTTCCATGGGATGATTTTCAGGAGCAAATTTTTCACAAAAGGGAGATGTGAATTTGAGATGATTTGAGAAAAAGACCAGAAATTAAATAAAAAGTAGTTTTTTTTAACTGAAAGTAAGGAGTAACATAAACACTTAAAGCAAACAGAAATTATTCTGTAGTCCCTTGCTCTTTATGCTAAAGTTTGCCCTTTTGTCCCAATTCCTTAAGTTCAACTCCTGAAACACAAGGGTCATTTAATTGGAATAAGAAACTTTTTAAAGCTCTAGACAATTCTTAGAAAATTGAGCTTGGGATTGAGGAGGGGGGAATGCCCTCACATACAGAATAATTTCTGTTCATTTTAAGTTTTAATGTTGCTCTTTACTTTCAGTTGACAAAACTTTTTTCAAATTTAATTGTTATCAAGATGGCATGGAAGTTCAAATTTGAAGAAAGAGAAATCAAACAAATAATAACTTTTGCCTGATCCAGTGTGCCAATAAAAAGTGGAAGGTTTTTTAAACCTAATGAGGTTATTAGAACAAGGAAGGACAAGCGTTTCATAATATTAAGGCATAATCTATGAGTTTAGGAGGGAGATGGTTGTACTCAATGCTTTAAACAAGGTTTGCTTTTCAGTAAATATACAGAAGGGTTTCTTGAATTAGTGTACTGATTGACTGTCATTATTTAATATATGTTTTAGGAAGAAAAAGAAGAAGCAGGAGAAAGATGGAAATGAAGAAGTTCCAAAAGCCAATTCATCAATTGAGAAATCATCAACTGTGACTGTTGCTGAAAGGAAAGTCTTGAAGACTAGAGCTGAACTTGCTTTTCAAGAAATGAAAAACAAAATGGTTTGTAAAACTCTCAGTTTATTCCATTTGTCTATTTGGCAGTTTGAAATAGTACTTAATAAGGCATGTCCTTTATCAAGCAGGCAAGCTATATATATATATATTATTTATATATATATTATATATATATTATATATATATATATATATATATATATATATATATATATATATATATATATATATATATATATATATATATATATATAACTTGCTTTTCAAGAAATGAAAAACAAAATGGTTTGTAAAACTCTCAGTTTATTCCATTTGTCTATTTTGGTGTTTGGCACTTACAACGCTAATAAGAGGTTTTTTTCCTGTCCCAGGGTAGACTTGAATATTAAAACCTAAACAAAACAAGGGTTTTGTTGGGACAAAGTTTTAAAAATGTGGTGAAGAAAGCTTCTTATGTCAAACTGAAAGAGAAAAAGAGACTGCAAAAACACAAATAATATTTTCTTGACAAACCTCTTTTTTTCAATATATTTTTAAACCATTCATCACTGACTTGTAGGAAAGGTCTAGGCATATGTTACTAGACTATCAGAGACACTAATAAAAAGATACAACAAAATGATTTCAAAGGAGCATGTCTTCATTAAAGAAAATTTAACACAAAAAACATCTTTTGATGTATTTTATGGTGGAATTGTGATTGCAATAACATGGTTATGAAGAGGTAAAAAAAGGAAACAAAAAGCTATAATCAGAGAAAGCTGAGAAGGAGAAGTCAAAGATACAAATAATTTTTTTTTCTATTGTGCTGACATTATTATTAATTGGTGTACCATCCAAGGGGGTATTCCAAACCCATAGATTGGCCAAAAAAACCTTCCCATTAAGGAGAAATCCTCTGATGTCCATATCTCCCAGTAAGGATAGAATCTATTTTGCTGAAAGTAAGTATTATTGATTGGTGCAGCATCCAAGGGGGTATTCCAAACCCATAGATTGGCCAAAAGAACCCTTCCCTTCAAGGAGAAACTCTCTGATATATAAGGATATAATAAGGATAATAAGGATAGAATCTGTGCACTATTATGTTTAATAAACCCCTTTAAGAAAGGAACTTGCTCTAAAAATTTATGATCAAAAATTAAATCCATTTCCTTCTTTGAACTTTTATATTTCACATGCAGGGGCTCTAGGATCTTTGGATACTGGTACTTATTTTATATTGACAACTGATATAAAAAAACAATGTTTTGTTATTTTACCAGTTACATAAAGAGATATAGGAATGCATTTATCAATCTACTGGAAGCCATTAGAAAGCTAAGAGCCCTTGCTTTAAATTGTATAATAACAAAACGCAACAAATGAAACAACTTATAATAATAATAACAACTCACTGTATAAACAGTGGAGTCATGCAAGGAATAAAAAAAAAAATTGTCAAAGCTAATTTACCAAAGCAAATGAACAAGAGACTCTTATAGAAGCCTGTTTCTTTAACTTTGACTCTTTTTTTCATGACATCAAAGTATCAGTAGCACTAAAATATCCTTCGGTTCCTGTTTGATTACACTTTAAAGCCTCTGCAGGTAGAATCATATGATAATGGCGTTGAAGCTACGTTAGCTATAGAAATTCATGCTTGAAAAATTAAAATTCGGAAATATTTTCAAGTTTCATCAAGACTGAGTATGGCATAACACAGGTCCTGACAAAATAATTCTTACATTCACAAAGCCTGTATTTCTATAGCTAAGTTGAGCATAAATTCCATTTTTATTAGGGTGAACCAGGGTAATTCCAGACATTTTGACCTTTTTTTTGCATTCAAAAAATTCCTCCTGCCAGCAGACTTAAAATCTCGCCGTAAAATCGGATTCGTATGAAAGTTCAGACTGTTAGCTTTCATACAAGAGCTAGAAACTTCCGAAATTCGAACTATAAACGGGGTTGGTGACCTCATTTGAAATTTTCCCATGGTGTCCAGAATTAGCGACCAAAAAATGGGTAATTCCGGACGAGGTCAATATCTTTGTACCTGAAGGAGTAAAAAATCTTAGCTCTGATTGGTGGTATAAGCACCCCAGAATCTATGTTTCTTCCAAATTTCATGCAAATACCTTCTGAACTAGCGGAGTTATTCAGCTTTGCAGTCGTGATTTTGTTTTTCTGAAAATCAAATCTCGTTTTTACAATGTGTCAAACCATGGATTCTCACGATAATTTGATAATAAAGTGATTATAACACACGAGCCAGCATTTAAATAGTCTTCTGAAGTACTGGGGGACCTGAAAGCCTGGGCCTTCATCTCCTTTAACTACAGTATCCATCTGCTAACTTCCTTGAAATTTGTATATTAAAAATAAGGTAAAAATAATAAAAAAGACGACTTCAAATACTGATAAAAGCAAGTTTAAAAGCAAAACACAGAGGAACTAGGTGATCACTGCTTTTTTCCATAGCTTTTCTTCCTTTCCTTGTGGCGTTTCACCATTTCGCGATGCTCGCTAATAGTTAAGGGTCCAGTGCCCTTCAGAGTGAGGGGCCCTCCCAAGATAAACTCTTCTGCTACGTCCCTAATGTAATCGTTCTTGGGCCAGCTAAACTCGTACGTCGCTGCTGAGTCGAGCTTTAGGAACTTTATCTTAACGACCCCTTCATCAACAAAGTCAACAATTCTGCCAAAATAAGGTGAGTCGTCGTAATACACAGCATAATAATGGTCAAGCTTCGTTTCGATCTTTTTCTTGCTAGGGCCAGGCTGATCGAGGTCATCAAGAACACACGTCTCTTCACGAGAAATATCATCATCGGTGTCAGCGTATAGTATCTCGGACTCGCTTTCGGTGTTAGAAAAGGGAACTGGGGAGTTCGCTTCTCGTGAGAGCTTCATCTTTTTGCTTTTGGCACCAGAGGTCTGGGTATCACCGGTTTCTTTCGCTTTGGTTTTCTTTCCCACACCCCTTTTCTTGTCAGCCTTTTCCTTTTCCTCCTGCTGCTTCTTAAGTTGCTCTAAATACACCTTAGAAGTGATCACTTCAGCAGCTTTCTGAGTGATCTTTTTCCTCTGCCCTGGTTCACTTCTCGGTTCTCTTCTTACACTCTCTAACAGGAACTCTTCAAAGGTCTTCTTTATTGGAGTTGGTGGTTTCTTCTTAGGGGAAGAAATGTTCATGTTGACGGTCAGATTGTCACTTTCTCTCTGGACTCCAACACTAATCCTATCGGCTGTTGACTTCTCGTGCTGGTTTCTTTGCTTGTTCTCTTTCTTTTCTTCAAGAAAGGCATCGTAAGCCCTGAGTTTCTGCGGGTCAAACCGCTCTCTGTTGATTTTCACACGGTTGGCTCTCTCTGGTATGCTAGGATCATAAACTCCAGTCGATGCAAATGCTTTCTGGATTAGAACTGGATCTGCTTGTTTCCAAATTTCACTTATCATCTTGACAAAATCTGCTTTCTGTAGCTTCTCTCCAACATTTTTCCTTGCCCATTTGGTTAGCCTGTGGTCATACGTGGTTTTGAAAGCCTTGAAAATGCCAACGTCTAAAGCTTGAAGCATGTGTGTCGTATGGGGTGGCAGCTTCAGAATCGTGATGTTTTCATTCATTGCAAGCTGCACAACTTGCAGCGACAAATGAGAGCCATGACCTTCAACAAGAAGCAGAACTGGACGTTCTTGCCCAACGCTAGGAATGAACTGGCCTTTGAACCAGTTGTAGAACACGTCGGCCGTCATCCAACCCCTTTCTGTGGCAGCATCTGAAGTGTCAGGCAAAGCGTCATCGGATGTCCAAGTGGACCACACAGATTTGCCTTTGAATATGATCAGGGGGGGGGGGGGAGAAGTGCCCCTGCAGCATTGATGCAACCGAGAACTGTTGTGTTTTCTGTCCCTGTTCCAGCAGTTCGGCGGAAACTTGGCAAGTTCTTCTGTCCCAAAACTTTGGTTCTCGAAGGATCAGTACAGAAGCTCGTCTCGTCCAGGTTGTACACCAAGTGGGGCTTATCGAGGAGTTCAAGTTCATTCAACGTCTCTGAGAGAACATAAAAAAATCCGTAGATCAAGAACGGATTTTCGGCTTTGTATCTTGAATTCTCTTTGGTTTTAGGCTTCTTGAGACTAAGGTTGTGTCGTTGTTTGAAGTATTTCCACCAGTCACAACCAAGAACACCATCTTTGAAAGTGGTTTTCATATTGTTCACCTTCACATATTCGCCTACAAGAGCGACTATATTGGTTCGGGATAGTCCAACAACCCACTTGTCCATGGTTTTGATGCAATTTGCGAGTGTTACTTCTTCATCTAAATCCAGTTGTGTAGGTCTACCTGCTCCCACTTTCGACGATGTCGCAGTCAAATGGTCCGAAAGAGTCGAATTTGGAATCCCATACTTTGCTGCTGCGAGTCTGATTGTCAGGAAACCCAATTTCACCTCTGCCAACGCATTGTCCACATCTTCTAGGTTTTACTGTTTCCTCGTCATCTGAAAGTTAAAGCAAGGGTAAGTAAAAGGTATAAGAAGAAAAGTTGTTTGCATTGTTAGAAACCAAAACTAATGAAAATTGCAGAAAATCAGCCCTGAAAAAACTATTTTTCCTGAACATAGTTCAGTAAACTCATGCTACATTGCCAGAAACTCGAGAATCTCTGATAGAACACAGTTCCAGGAGGCAGAGGTCAAAATTCGATGAAAAGGAATTGATTGCATCACATTTTCCCATGTCCGGAAATACCCCTCTGTGTCCGGAACTACCCTGTTTGGGGTCAGAAAATATGTAATTCCGGACACCCATCCTACGGCTTAACCGTTAGAGATAAAAATCTGCAAAAAAATCACACTAATGCCCTAATTAAAACCCTTTTGAATGGTAAAACAACAAAACCCGTAGGTTACACCATTCACCAGCAAATCCAAAAAAACTAACACCATACTTACTTTTTCATTGAAGTATCTCCAACCGACTTCGGTTCAAGACTGACTGTCTCCAGTCCCTCCACCATCTGCTGGGTCTTGTCAATCAGATATAATGAGTCATAAAATAGAGTCTTGGCACTACCTCAGTTACTTTTTCAAAACAAATCTAACGAAAAGTTAGCAAGATAAAGGGGGGTGTCCGGAATTACCCTGGTTCACCCTATGTTGAATACTCAGGCTGGCCTTAGGCAGTAATTAATCAAAGATAGAATGTGTGCGGGAGTTCACAGCAGTACTGCGTGTACAGACTTTTTGCAAATGAACATATCCTGGTCCTTTATCCAACTGATTTTTGGGCAAGCAATGAAGCAGCATAATCCCGAAATGGGAAGGGCTGCTGCCCCCCTAAACCCTAATCCTTTAGTACATAGCTCTGATTTATTAAAAGTTACGATTCCGGGAACCAGAGAGGAACTTAACCCAGTATCAATATTGCTGGCCTGATTTAATCCAAATACCTTCCTCCAAATCAAGGGGAGCAAGGGAGTGACTCTCTTCCCTCTTTATTGAAATGGAAACATCTGTAAATTTTTGTAACTTTTTCTGCATTGTTTACGTTTTATCCTTAGGTATAACGTAGATTTTTTACTACCAATCGCAGCAATCTGTAAAGAAACCCATTTTGTTGTTTGCACATAAGCTCTGATGTATTGTAGGTAAATGGTATTGAAGATGATTTAGTTTGAACTGACTTGTGTAGTAATTCATACTTGACATTTAATAAGACAGACTCTGATTTTGCAAAATCATTTGAATATTCAACCACATAGTGGTGTGCACAATCATTATATACAAGTTCTGATGAAAAAGAAAAGTTAATTGTATAAACGGAAATCGGCATTTTATCTAATTAATGTATTGTTTTTATGTACCCTATAAAGTTTTTTTTAAACTTCCTTTTTTTGTAGCTGGAGAAGAAAATCAAAGAAAAGGCTTTGAAGACCCATAAGCAAAAAGTAGAAGAATTCAACCGTCATTTGGATTCCTTAACCGAACATTTTGACATACAGAAAGTCAGCTGGACGAAATAAAAGATGTTTTTGTGTTCTTTTTTTAAATTGTTTCTTTATAAACTATTTTATTCAAATTGTGTTCATAACAGACGTTTTCAAGTCTGAGAGGCAGTCTTCTTTTAAGCAGCGACGTATAGACTCGAAGAACTTCAAATAGTGATGAAGATTATGCCTATAAAGAACAATAGGTTAAAAGGGAAATCTAGGAGTGAATAAGCAGAGAAAGAACAGAGTCATAAATACAAGAGTACACAATATACTGGTGTGTTCACTTTCATTTTATATATATAGGCCGGCCGAGGGGGGAGGAGAATTAGCGTCAATTCGCGATAATGTAGTGGGAGAGGAGGGGCGAAATTTATTTTCCTAAGTCCAGGAAAGGAGGTTTTACTGTTTTTTCTTTATTTTTTCACAGATATCACAAAAAAGAGGTACTTTTCAATGAAAAAACCAAGGAAAAGTATCCTTGGAAATCTAGAGGGTAGGGGCAAAAATCTAGAGGGAAACCCCTGTCCTCCTCCAATTGATGCCCTATAAATGAGGGTTGGGGGTGAAAACAGGATTCGGATTGAGATCTGGTATTTTTTTTTTCCATATTGACAGTCACTTTTCAACACATTGATGTGTTTCTTTGGATTTCTTGTGAATTTCTTTTGACTGTGATTCGAGGTTCAGTATATTCTATTTGATAACAGTGCGTTCTTTCCTTTTTCTGAACGAAACACAAAACACTACGGTATGCAAAACACTGAACATCCACGACAACAAAATTCTTTTTTCATTACATTCAGGAATTTTTTATACCTTGAATTGCAAGAGTCGCTTCTAGTTTAACTTCCCCTCTAATACGCGAATACAGCCCCCTAGGCTATATACAGAAATTGTTAAATTAATGAAAAGCTGGAATCATGAAAATAGTAATACTACATAAAGAAAATCAGCAAACTTTTGTATACAGCCTAGGACTTTTTTTTTTATCGCCAAACATTAATTTTGCTGTTCTGCATTCTTTTTGTACGTATTTCTCACCAACAGTCGGTTCATATTGCCTTTTAAATAAAAAAACAAAGTCAGTGCACTTTTGGCGTAGTTTAGGGCTATGCCTAGCTTTAGGAAGAGGGGGCTGAGATGCAGTTAAATTGGAAGCAACTCTGAAAATCCAGCAAATATAGCTTTTCGGAATGGAAAGAAGTACGAATTTTACCCGAAGAGCCTAGTTTAAAGTATAAAATTTTTGAATTTCATAATTTGATCCAAAATCCAAACATATTCTCAACAAAAAGATTGTTATGAGCAATTATTGTGTTCTAAAGAGAAAAAAAGATTGCAGAAATCCCCTAGAAAGGGCTTATCCCAGATTTGCCTTTAAATTACTCGGACTATCTGTCTTGGCTTTTTCTACAATCAGCCATGTCTTGATGCCTACTGAAAATACTTGGTTTTAATTCAGGAAGCTTTCTAACTCCGAGCCTCCTTTTTTAGGGTTGGTTTTGATTTTAGATAGACTATAAATTCCATTACATAAAAGAACAGAAAAATTTCGCAGATCTTAAAGGAAATAGCTTACATCATCAGCAAAATTGGGCCTAATAATTCCTTGACAGTCAAAAGATGATTTATATATGCTCTAGAATATTTTCGACAAGTATAGCATTCACACTTAGATGATATCGGCTGGAAGTCATCTCGGAATCTAAAAAGAAAAAATAACATGAAAAAACACAATTCCCTATGAGCGCAAACCCTTATAAAAACCTAAAAACTATGCCCTCAACGCCAGAATGAAATTAGAGATTGCATATACATCTATTTAATATAATGGAGAAATAACCTTTTTCGAGACAGCTTTTCGTTAACAAACCATGTATCAAAAAATTCAACCGAACAACATATAGCCAATTCCAAATTCAGCATAGCGAAGCTCAGCCTAAAAAAAATTAACACATGAAACCCTTCTTATATAAGAATTAACCCCGCCAAAGTTAACCATATAGGATCTAAATTGCCAAAATTAAAGTCAGAGCTGTGGACTGGTCTAAATTGAATTGAAAATTTACGTTAGTCGAGTATTGCTATGGTTTAGTTTTGCCAGGATTTGTGTTAGTGTAGGTTGTGTTTTGCATAAGTTAACCATTGCCTGCGTTTAATTTTTAGTCTACATTACTTCTACATTCAGTAACATTAATTCATGAGACTTGAGATGATGATTAGGAATAAGGTATCATAAAAATAGTCAAAACAATTTTTTTTTTGTCATAAATAAAGACTGTATTCTTACAACAACTTCATTAAAAACCTTTTACACAGTTAAAACAGGGCAGGATGCTTATTTAGGATATGGCAAAATAGAATCACTAAATGAGTTTGGACAGAGAAGGAGAAGTTGCCCCAAAGCATCTTAACACCCTGGTGTGTTGTGTAAGAAATTGTGCTGAAAATAAATTTTCTGACGTGATATTCTCTGAAAGCTCGGTAACAAATAGCTTACGTCGATATCCACTGCTCGTCTCCTTCTTCATCTTTGTCTTCGTATACTACCCAAGAACGAATCTACAAGTATTAGGGCCTTATTCATGCTATTATGAAGTACAGTGTGAAGACGACTATTTACTCGTCTGGGTTTTGTAAAGATTTTAGTGGTGCTAATGATATCTGGAGATTGTTTCGTGGAAAAAGCTGGGTTAATTTTTGACACAAGTTCTGAGCTTTGATGGTGGGGCTCCTGCATGTGAACAGTATGTTGACGAGGGTCTCGTCAGTAGACTCGCAAAGTCTGATGTGTAGGTTGACGGAGGATCACTGGAGGAATTCCATAAAGTAATTTATTTTCCAATTTTCCCTAAAAAGGAACATAGGTTCCAAGGGTTAATTGTGGGGTTATACATGCTAATAAACAAAAACTTTATTTTATCCCACCATACAAAGAAAAAAAAACAAAGTAGGAATAAAAAAGAAAAGAAAAATAGAATTACAAAACACACAAAGAACACACTTGACACGAATATAGACACCATCAGTTCTCGACGATAATTTGCGTTATTAGAGACTCGGACAGAAACTCGAACGCTTTTTTTGCGGGCTACAGCTTCTATTTCTCAGTATCATCTAGAGGGTTGAGTACATCACCTATGAGACGAACTTCTACAATAAAGCACCAAAAGCAATTTAAGATACTTGCAAAATACTGATCACACTCGTTGTTTATCAGTTGCACTACGCTAATCCCACAGAGGGGATACATACAAAAGTTATACTAAAGCAACACAGTATACGTCAACAGCCTAGTCAGTATACGTCTGTTAAAACTCCTTTAAACGAACAATTTTAGCATAATCTGCACGTATATTTCTTGCAATTGAATCACAGATGAGTAGACGCATGCAACACAAATCTAAACCGTAAGCAATACCCAAGATAATGAAAAAAGGCTAATGCTTATCTTTGTCTCACCCATAAACAACATAAGGTCTTGCGGCTTCAAAGCTCCGTAAGACATTGGTAGCCTACACTAGTTTCGTTTAAAACTCAATATAATTATATAAAAAAAGCATAATAAAAAAAAAAATATCTGTAATGCATTTGATTTCTTTGTCGTCTTTTTAGAATATCTCCGCTATTTTTGATAAGATAACCTGATAAGATGTCGCTAACGATCATTATTTTTTTGATTTTCCAAGTTCTTACATGGATTGTATCTATAGGCTAGAAACCGGCACCTGGTGTCCCTCTATGGGGTCGTAAATCCAATCAAAGCCAACGGGGGAACGGACATTATGGTACAAGAAGTCGTTGGGTTCGACGAATAGCTTGTCCGGCGCCAATTTCTGTAATTTTTTAATCGAAGATGTTTTTCTTTTTTTGAAGTTGTGTTATTAGAAGGTGTTTTGTCTATATTTTTGTTTCTTTTTTTCGCTCTATGTTTACACCATATGTATACTTCATGTAATAAATTTTTTGAGTGGGTATAACTGAAGGTTTACTAACAAAACTAAGTACAAGGAACTATGTTGTCGATGCATTTGCTTATAGATCCAGGCTTGTGTAACTACAGAAAAGATGGTCAAGACTCGATTGTAGGGTAATTAAACTAATGCTTATCAATAGGAGATCATCAGCGCAGGAGACTAACCTAAAATCACTATCATCCACAGAAAAATCGTCCCGAACATTTTTTGTCGCTGTGGTCGTTAATACATTAAACTACATGGGGCTTAGAATCGAACCTCGTCTGAGGCCTCAGTGGAGTTTCACTCCACTGAGACTGAAATTATTGAGTCTTATGGAGCTATGCAAGTGCCAAGGAGCTAAAAGCACGATGACACAAAGATTCATACCAGGTTCAAGGAAAAATGGAGTGCCCGAGACTGCTAAACCGAATCGAACACAATAGAAATACTCACATTACATATGAAAAGACCAGAACACTTGCATCATCTTTTTAGTAGCCTATGCGCAGTTTTTTGACCTACTTGTCCCCTAAAAAAATTACATGCATTCAGTATAACACTTTACAACCAGCTCCAAGAGAAGTATTCTCTCAAGTCATTTCCTTAAGGTTGGGAAGCACAGTTGGCGTTTGATAGATAGAACAAGTGTTTGGATTCTTTCCCTAAATCACAATATTTGTAACTATACAGGCACAGAGAAACTTGAGAACTGAGCCAGCGTCTACACAAATATACAAAAAGAGGGTTAGACGTTTTCAAATCGTAGACCAAGTATGGATAAGGTGGTTGGTAGTGATACCATCAATACCTAACTTCGTTTCAGCAAAGAAATCCTTACTTCGTTTCAGCTAAGAAATGGTTTTGCTAACCGTCTTATTCGAAACTACGAAATAATTCCTTTGCCAGCGTTATAGCTTTGATTCATTGTTCACTTGGAAGTTCATTTGACAAACTGTCCTGTAACACATTTTTGTAGCTGTAAAAGAGTGCGGCATTGACGCATGTCAGGTGCAAAGAAGTGTTTACATGAAACCGACAAAACCTAGTCCATGTGGAGCACCGAGAAGGAACGCAAATACAAGTAATTGAGAAATAAATATTCCTTTCCAATCACTAACTTAAAGAGGAAAACTTAACCTTCTCTGCTTTTCATTTCAGCTTTTAATGTTATCATACGATCTTTTATCTATAATTTTTTCAGCTGACATGAAAACAAGTACGTTTCTGACCCTTCATATGTTTTGACAACAAATGCCTTCCCCAGAGCCGCAATCGCGGGGAGGGAGGGCTTGGGTACCCGGTTCGCCCCTCCCCCCGAAATTTTGTTCAACTCGTGAAAAAGCAAAAAAAAAACATGTAAACAAATTTTTGTTCTGTTTTGTAAAGTTCTTTTGATACCCCCCCCCCCTACAGCAAAAATGCCCACCCCCCGAACAAAAATCTTGAACCTTGGTATCAGTGCAATTCTTTTGTAATTTTTTTTTTCATAAACTTAGATGGAGAGGACTTGACTACAACTGGTCATAAAATTCAAATGTAATCCGGTACAATCAACGATTGCCTTTAACTAGCCAAGATACGACATCTCCTATTTTGTATTGTAATAGCAACATATAACTGATACTTACTCTTGCAAATTTAAATCGATTTCATATCCTCTAGATATATCATTCTTGATACTTTCATCTTTGGGCATTGAAGAAGGTGTTTCTTCAGGTGGGCATGTGGTGTCTCTATTATGGCTATATCTGATGAAATATATATATATATATATATATATATATATATATATATATATATATATATATATATATATATATATATATATATATATAATAAATCAAATTCAAAAGATAATTTTCTGTTTAAACACAGTAAAGTATTACGAAAAAATATTATGAATCAAAGTAAGAAAAAAAACGGGAAAACTGGATTTCTCTTGGTCAAGAGTGGATTTCTCTTGGTCAAGAGTCAGATAAAAAACTACTTTCAGATTATAATAGACTAGCCAAAGAGCTTGTCAGAAGACGGCCATAAAAAGGGAAAACCCATAGTGCATATTCCATTGTGAGACCCGGAAAAAAGTATCGGTCCTCCCTTCCGCAACAAGAAAAAACTTCTACTGAAAATTTCAACTGGATCTTTAGCCGTAAGACAAAACAAGGCAAATGCTCTCTTAGGATGAACAAAAATCAACCGGGCTCTAATTGTTGAATTATCTTGAAGAATGTTCTTGACAGCAGCCACCCGTTGTATAACCTAACTTGATTGGTTAGGTGTTACAAACTCTTACTAAGTACAAAATACGAAAACAAAGTACTTACAATTAATAACAGTAATATGCAGACAAACTGACAATGAAAAACAACAAAATTATAATTCTGGACCCTCCTCCCCTTGTAATTATAAATAGTTGTCAATGAAGAGCGCTTTTCACAAGCTAGAAAGCAGCAGAATTACATATCACCTTTAAATCGGAAAAACGAGTTCTACTGCAAAGATACTTTTTTTTTAACTTGTAATTTAAAAAATCCAATTGCCAAATCGTGAATTCATGAAACCCATTATGTGGATAACTTGACCCTATGTTTTGGGTTATATTATTATATATTAAATATTATTTGCAGAAGAGAGAAGATCAATTATTTAGATATACGGTCTGGCTGATAATTTTGAGTTGACGAGATCTATTAATCTTACAAACAATTTCCATTGACCTTCTATTAACCTTAAGAATTTTCATCTGAAATATTGAATTCTAAATATTCCTGCGAGGCTACTGAGAATGTGTCTTCCAGGTACATTTAAAAAAAAAAAAAAATAAACTCGCGTTTCCGTTATAACAATTTGATAATATGGCAATCATTCAATTTTTAAATTAAGGAAAGATTTTTTTCAAAGTGCCAGAGATGTTCTAAGTTTAGTTTTTCGTAATAGTTTGCTAAATGGAGCGCCAATACTTTATCAAACTAGTGTTGGGTCTGTTTATGAACTTTTGTCTTTTCCTATGAGTGTTTCGGACCCTTATAAACGTCTTAGCTCTTACTCAGCTACTTTGTCTTCACGCATAGATTCCCCAGATGCACAATGATGCAAAAAAAATATATATATAAAGCAAATGGTGGTTACTTTGCAATGCCAATGGCATAACGATATAACGGCAGTAGTCATATCAATACTACTACTACTACTATTAATTCACTCCAGCCCCGATCCACTTGAGGCTGATACAGCTACGCACGCTCTTCCTGCATCCCAGTCTATTCAAAGCCTCCCTCCTTACATCCTCCAAAAAAGTTCCTATTTCTCTTAAATCTTTCCTTGCGACATTCTCCAACCC
This sequence comes from Artemia sp. Qi Xiang Cuo, assembly GCF_049724085.1. NCBI lineage: Eukaryota > Metazoa > Arthropoda > Branchiopoda > Anostraca > Artemiidae > Artemia > Artemia sp. Qi Xiang Cuo. The sequence goes on from NC_142801.1 coordinate 41,249,063, forward strand.
CATTCGGGGATGACCTGCTTTTCGTTTGACCCTCGACGGTTGGCCGACAAAAACCACTGCTTTTCCTCAGGCCAAAATAATTTCAATGATTTGAAAAATACGAAAATTACAATTCGGAATGTTACGACGTTAAAAAAACAACTCTTGTATCGACATTCTGACTGTCAAATTCAGACGGGAAGATGCCAAGTTTTGCTTAGGCTGGGAAGGCATTAACAATATAATGCTAGTCGCTTATTTTATGACCATAAACTGTAGTGTGTCAGTCATTGTGGTATATGCCCCTGTCAAATCAACTGATGGTGATATTAGTGACTCAGATGAATTTTATTTATAGCAACAGGAACAAATAGACAGGATCCCAGGTAAAAATGCACAATAATCTAGTTATAACTAATATAATATTTGGCCATAAGATGGCTAACAAGTTAACATTAAATTCACAAGATGGTAAGATAGCTAGCTTTATTGATTATGTTACTGTAAACCAAAGACTGGCAGGATCGACACAAGATACTAGGGTATATAGGAGTGCTGTTATTGATGTTAAAAGTAAAGACCCCCACCTAGTAGTGTCTAGGGTTAATTTAAATCAAAAATTTAGGAAGCGGAACTATCTTCCATGAAGTTATGACGTTAGTGGACTCCAGGATGAGATTTTATGAGAAACATTCCAGGAACAATTGAATACTAAACAAGAGAGTTTAAAAATTTACAATATAGAAGATAGATGGAATAATTTCAGTGAAGAGGGGGAGGTACAAGAATTATTTGAGTCATAGATCATATCAAAGTAAGAGGAATGTGAAGTGTAGAAAGCATTAAAATGTGCATTAAGGAGATGTGAAGCGGAGGCCATGGATAAAATTGTCGAAAATCTTGAGGATACAGCCCGACGCCACAATAATAAAATATTGTGCTGGGATGTTAATAAATTGAGAGAGAATAGCTAATCTGGACTTGTCCCAGTTAAATATGGGAACGGGGTCACAATTACCGAGAAGAAAAGAGTTAAACAGAGAAGGGCAGAACATACTGAGAATGTGCTAAACCGTGATAGAATTACAGGAAAAAAAATATAGAAAAGAATGAAAAAAATTTGTGATACTCTGGATGTAAAGGAAGATTTACTTTGTGAGGAAGACATGTTACGTCTCAGAGGAATTTTTCTCTTAAATTCTCATTGGAAACGAGTATTTAAAAGAAGATTTACTTTTGCTAATTGATTTTTAAAGTAAAATTCACACAAGAATACATTAAAACACTCATTTACAAGGGAACATGAGCAGAAAAGCTCATTTAGGGGGAGATCCGTGAACACAGAAAGAATGAGAGAGAGTGAGAGAAAGAAAGAGAGAGGGAGAAGGGGGAGAAAAAAGAAAGAGAAAGGGGAGAGAACTTACTTTGATGTTGCTATCCTGTTGCAAAAAACAAGAGCACATCCTCTTTCAGTAGCAACAAAAGGCAATGAAGTATCAAACACGTCTATTCCTGCTTCAACTAAATCTATTACTTCGTATGGTGATAAGGGTCCAGGAAATACATTTACTTTCCATGGTGTCCTCAGTGCTTCCTAAGAAAAGGACCAAAACAGCAGATTACCTTACGTTAAAAAGTGTTCTTTGACTTATTTGAAAATGTGTCGCAGATCAACTGCAAAATTAAAAACTTTTGAATGAATAAAAAATTGATAGAACCCTAAAAGAGCTTCCTAATTATTGACTTGAAAGAAACGGCAAAATTTATCGAAAACACCATATTCTGACCAAGGCGATATATTAAAACGAAAATTGATTCCGGGTTTTAAACAACAGAAAATATTAAAATTGCACATGCTGACGCAAATGTTGACAGCTGACCCTTATACTAAATCTTCCCAAGTAAAATGAAGTAAAAAAAGAAGAAAAAGAATCAAACCGTGCTTTGATTCACACTTAAAATTTTTAAAATTGATATTGATACTCAGATTGCAAATGTACACTTTCGGATGCATACACACATAGCAATTCATTTCGGAGGGGGGGGGGGTACAACTTCGAAAAAGAGAACGCCAATATAATAGACAAACGAAACATATCGGAAATCGCAGCAAGAATTGTAAACTTCCTTGAAGCTATCCTTGAGACTTTATAAAATTAAGAGTAATATGAAGTGCTTTGACGACTAAACACAAACAAATATAAGCTTAAACAGTGGACGTGGTCAGATAGGCTTCTGAGAGGTTATTCTTTGTGTTAAATCACTCAATTGCTTCTTAGCCTTGAATATCAAGAATGAACTCCTTAATAATAATAATTAATAATAGCCCACCCACTCAGGATTTTCAACCCAAATACTTGAACTTTTCATTACACTCCAACAACTACCAAAAACTGAATGCAGGACCAAGTCACCTGACGAAAACACAGCTGCAAAAGCTCCTCCTTCACCCCAACCAGGTCAAAACTTTTCTCTTTATTTTCTCTCGCAAAGTTCCAATTTTCATTCAATCCCATCTTATGATCTCTTCCCACCCCGGTCGATGACGTTCTGCTTTTTGGTTGGCCCCACACAGATTGGCAAAAGGCACAAATTTTTAGCAGCCTGTCATCCATAAAACGTGACATAACTACAATTAATGTAGTTAGACCCCGGCGCCGCGCCGCTGAGGGACGACCGGCGGCGGCAGGGCCAAAAAAAGTGCGCCACGCCGCGCCGCCGGTAAGATGTTGGCGGCGTGCCGCCGCCGTGATCAATGTTGACCGCAAACATTAATGTTTTCATCAGTCTTTCTTAAATCACAGCTTAAATTTACAACAGATTTGAGCCTCTTCACGAGTTAAAAAATTCACAAGTCGCTGGATGGAAACTGGTCTTCTTCGTTATTCATCAAGAGAAGTAGAAATCTGGTAGAAACGAAATGGTTGTGGCGTTTCAGAACCCCTTGCATAATACGAGTAGTTGAAGTATCTATTAGCTATGTATTCTTAACATAAATAATTATCAAAATTAGTAGTTTTTTTCATCGAGCATTACTGCATACAAAACCTCAAATACCGTATATCCAAATTCGTCAGTTATCTGGTCAAAAACTTTGAATATAACTTTGAACTCAAAAACTTAATTTTTTCATAATGCCCTTTGCCTATATCTGTTTTGTCACCTTTAAAACAGTTGAAATGGGCGACTTTGATATTGATTATTTTTTTTTTTTTTTGCTCTTTTGAATTCCTAAAAAGCCTTCTTGTATTAAAAACTGGTTTTTAATAACAATTTAAAAAAAATATATTTTAAAGTTTTTTTGGCTTCTTTAGAGAATATATGTCATGTAGGCTAAGGCAAAACTGCTGCTTTTTTATTGCTTTTGGCTGATATTCATTTTCTCTTTTGGGGATTCATTCCAAATTATAAACTCATAAATACCTAACATCAGTCAAATTATAAACTGCATCTAAAAGGAGTAAATTTATCAAATTGAAAAATATATGATGAATACTTCACATGAGAACATTTCAATTACAATGAAACAAAACACACCTAATGGTTTATTCGGTAAGAAGAAAAATGAAGTGCCAGCTATTTTCTTAGGTAAAAAATGAAAGGCTCATCTGTTTTAAATGTAATTAAATGAAAGAATGTACAGACTGAAGTAGCTCCAGGAAGATGTTGAGATGTTCATCCTAGTTCGTCACTTTTAATACAAGGAAAATGTTATGACACTTAGTATCAGTTACTGAGTTTAAGCTTTGATTTCCAAATGCTCACAAAAATTACCAAATTTAAGAAAGTCGCAACAATAAGTCACCTATGGTCAAAATAATCAAAGACTCCACTTTGATCCCCACCCAGGCTCAAAGCTTCTGCTATGGTCATTTCCATGGAAATCTCCAAAGAGTTTCTTATTAAAATAGCTTTCAAGCGTTGTTAGGGGTATTTAGCCTTTTTTTGCTTTTCTTCAAAGCTTTGAAAAAAGTGTTATAATATTCCAAATGTTACATTTGTTATATTTGTGCATATTTTTGGTAATCATTTGTGGGGTGATCGAATTTTTTGAACCACTGTAGATACGAAAGAACGTTGCAACATCTAGTACCCTGAGGTCATAAGCCTGTCAAAGACTCCTCCTTGAACTTCCCAAATTGAAAGCTTTTACTATGACCTGGCCTTATAATGTAACTTGGGCACTGGACCAAGGGCGCCATTGTCAGAGCGCAACGTTAGGTCGGGATGTAAATATCGCTCTCGTCACACCAATTCGTTTTAGTGTGAATATACCTAGTATTTATGAATGAATGTTTTCAAAGTAAACCCATTTCATCAATACGAAAAAAAAACGGATTGGACGCACATTCCCCTTTCTCTTTGGGCAACAAAACCACTCAAGTGCTGTATCAAGTATAATTCACGAAAATCTTGTTAATTTTTGTCAACTTTTATAATTTTCGGCATCCCTACTTTCAATAAAAAAAAAAATCAAGGTACTATCACTTAAATATAATAACTCCCTATGCCCCTCCCCCTCTGGATTCCATCTTGATAGGATACCATCTCTGTTTTAAATAAAAAAAATTAACTTATTAACTTATTATTAACAAAATCGAGGTATTATCATTTAAATATGATAATTCACTCCCCCCCGCCCCCGTCTGGATACCACCGGGATAGGATGCAGTCTCTGCTTTAAATTAAAATAAAATTAACTTTTTGGGATCCCTGCTTTCAATAAAAAAAAACTTCGAGATATTATCATTTAAATGTAATACCTCCCTACCCCCTCCTTCTGGAAAAAATATCTGAAAACTTACAACTCAGCTGTAGAAACAATCTGTCGGCTGTCAATTTCAAAATCAAACTGAAGGCCGAAGCTTATATAGTAGTGAATGCGTTCTATAATTCTATTCAACTATGAAAATAAAATTCTTGACTACGAACGATGTAAGAAATAGCGACTGGGAAACTGCATTCGAAATGATTTAAACTCATTCCATAAAGACTTTTGTAAGTCCCTAGAAAAAATCTAACATTTACGATCATCATTCCTACTCTTTAAACCGTGGAGAAAAGTAAACGATTCTACACAGTGACCATCTTTCACATCATAAATTACACTACAGTTATTTTATCAATGTTATATGTCATCTACATCTTCCACGACTGAGACAACTTTTCAAATAGAAAGACACTTTTGGAATAAACAATGTGCAATCACGTGTGGAACTTGCTCTCCACTAAAAAATAAAAGCGAAATGGGGTATGGTCGGAATCTAATAAGAATCGCATAGAAGAGCTATTACCTTTGCAGAAACCTAGCTGAGCAAGACCACAAAAAAAGCGCCCTTAGATCCACTGCTGTGTGACCCTCGGCTCTTAAACATGGACGCCTTAGTGCCCCGACTGCAAAGTGAAGATCTACAATCTTTTAAAAAAAAAAAAAATATCTCACGTTACTGTTAGACTGAGCCAGTTCAAGGCCTGCACTAAATTTAAAATTATTTTCTTACAATCCTTGTCAGTTCAGTTCACTTTTATTTACAACCAAAACAGACATTCAACTAAACTCTCAGTACCCACTCTAAGAAAGGTACAAAAACAATTGCGACTGGGCGCGTATATACAACTAACTTTCTAACTATCAATCAACTAAACGCAAACAAAGAAAAAAGTAGGAAAAAAACACGAAAGAAAAGATAACCAATCTTTCATCAACTCATGATAATAACAATGGAAAAAACAAAAACTATGAGCCTTGACCTAACAAATACTTTTTCAAATTTACTTTTAAACAACCCCATATACTCAGCCGCCCAAATGACCTTTAAACCCCGCTGAAGGCGGACCCTGTAAGAGATGGAGGCGTGATAAACAAGTAATAAACAAATAAAACAAGCAGTGTTGTACATGGGAGCTAAAACAATAAATAGTTAAAAAAAAAGACTAACTACGATACAAATTTCACAATTTATTTGACTAAAGAGTTAACCAAAAGGAATTAAGAGGAAAAGACATATGGAAGTTCCATTTCAAACAGAGGCGATTTTTTTTTATTTAAGTTCTTGTAGGTAGGCTACTATGTGGCTGTCCGATTTGCTTTATTTTCCTTTTTCCTTAAAGTTTTGATATAGGCTTTATGTAGAACAGTATGAAACGCAAGATTGTGGGGTTATTTGTCTGCAACCTAAAATCTTTTTAAAGTTGTCAAATGGAGCATATAGGTAATGCTCTACAGTATACTTGTCACATGTTGTCACAAATTATCTTTAGAGTTGTCACATCAGTAAAATAGATTACTCATAGTCGACGCAATAGGGTTTACTTCTCCATATCGCTCAGTAAACATTCTTCAAGTGTAAGACCCCTTCAATAGGTTACGTTCTATATTTTCTGATTAAATTCTCAATGTTCTAATGTTTTACAAGTGTAAGTATTCCATTATTTGAAATATTCTTCAATGCATTATTTTAAGTAAGTAAATGTACTATTTTATTTTAATTTATTTTTGTTAACGGCCTTATCAGAGGGAACGCTATAGCGTTGCCTACAGTAAGGGCCATACGGCTCCAATGTTTTATTATTTATTATTATTTTTTTTCCCCAGAGGCACTTCATATGGAAGGGGTCGAGGTAGAAACTTCAAAGGGGGCTCATTGGATTGGAAATCGAGTTTTCGTGCCCTTTGTAATATTCGAAAGTGATTGGAGGGCAATTAGCCCCCCCCCCTCCACGCCCATCATTCCCCCAAACACATCCAATCAAAATTTTGAGATAGCCATTTTGTTCAGCGTAGTCGATTTCCAGATAGAAAATATGTTTTTCAGGAGGACAATCCCCCCCCCAACCCTCAGGGCAAGGGGTCTAAGTTATGCCCTGGGGGCATATAAGGTTTTTATAGAAGGCGTTGTCGTAGAAACTTAAAAAAAGGCTCATTCAAATGTAAATTCAAAGGGCTAGTGACCTTTTTAATAGTCAAAAGGGATTTGAGGGCTACTAGCCCCCCCCCCGACGCCCCTCCGTCCCCACACCACCTCCACTCAAAATTTTTTGATAGCCATTTTGTTCATCTTAGTTTATTTTCAGAGAGGAAATTTGTTTTTGAGGAGGATACTCCCCCACTGCCCCAAGGTTCATGTTTTAAAGATACGCCCTTGGGTCATCCAGGGTGTATCAACTACACGTTGTCATAATACCTTCAAGACTTGCTTAGTCTTTCGGGAATTCAATGGGCTAGTGCCCTTTTAATAGTCGAAATTCTTTGGTGGGAACCTCGCCCCCCCCCCCCCGCCCATCATTTCCCCAAATACATCCAATCAAAATTTTGAGATATCCATTTTGCTCAGCGTAGTTGATTTCCATATAGAAAATATGTTTTTGAGGAGGACACTCCCCCACAACCCTCAAGGCAAGGGTTTTGAGTTATACTCTGGGGGCATATAAGGTTTTTATAGAAGGTGTTATAGTAGAAACTTCAAAAAGACTCATTCGATTGGAAATTCAAAGGGCTAGTGCCCTTTTTAATAGTCGAAAGTGATTTGAGGACAACTAACCCCCCTCTCACGCCCACCTTTTCCCCAAACACATCCAATCAAAATTTTTAGACAGCCATTTTATTAAACGCAGTTTTAAGTTCTGGAAATTCGGTCTTTGGGGATGACAACTCCCCCACAGCCCTCAGGGCAAGGGTTGTAAGTTATGCCCTGGGGGCATATAAGGTTTTGTATAGACAACGGTGCAGTAGAAACTTCAGAAAGGCCTCATTCGATTGGATATTTAAATGGCTAGTTCCCTTTTTAATAGTCAAAAGTGATTATCAGGCAACTGACACTCCTTCCACGCCCACCATTTCCCCAAACACATCCAATCAAAATTTTGATATAACCATTTTGTTCAACGTAGTTGAAATTTCTGGACATTATATATATAAGCAGGACATTCCCCCCACAGTCTTCAGGGGCAAGGGTTTAAAGTTATGCCCTGGGGGCATATATGGTTTTTATGGAAGCATTTCTCGTATAAACTTCAGAAAAGGCTCATTTGATTAGAACTTGAGAGTTCCAGTTCACTGTTTTAGTGTCAAAAGATATCGGAGGGTAACCAGCTCCCCCCCCCCCCAAATACACCCAATAAAAATTTTAAGATAGCTATTTTGCTAAAAATAGTTCAAAGATCATATAACAAAAATTCCGGTGTCGATACAACCCACCAGGGCCCGGGGGCAGGCGTTGTAAGTTATGCCCTGGGGGCATATATGGTTCTTATTGGAAGGGATGCTCGTATTAACTTTAAAGAGGGATAATTTGATTGGAAATTGAAAGTTCTAGTTCATTTTTTAAGAGTCAAAAGAGATTGGAGGGCACCTAGCCCCTCCCCCTCCACGCCCTTTTTTCCTCAAACCCATCTGATAAGAAATTTGGGATATATTTTTATGAAATAGTTCAAAGACCATATAACAAAAACTCAGGTGTCGACACAACCCCCCAGGGTCCGGGGGCAGGCGTTTTAAGTTATGCCCTGGGGCATATATTGTTCGTATGAAAGGGATTCTCATATAAACTACAGACAGGGCTCATTTGATTGGATATTGAAAGTACGAGCTCACTTTTTAATAGTCAAAAGAGATCCGAGGAAAGCTATCCCCCCCACGCCTTCTTTTTTAAAACCTATCTGATGAAAATTTTGAGATAGACATCTTGTTAAAAAAATAGTTCAAAGTTCGGATAAGAACAACTCCGGTGTCAATAGAGCCCCCAGGGCACAGGGGCTGACGTTCTAAGTTATGCCTTAAGGGCATGCATGGTTCTTATGAAAGGGATGCTAGTATAAAACTTCATAGAGAGCTCATTTGATTGGAAATTGAAAGTTCTAGTTCACTTGTTAAGAGTCAAGAGAGTTAAACAAGCCCCCCCCCTCCGCTCTTTTTCCCCCAAACCTGTCCGCTACAAATTTTGAGATAGCCAGTGTTTTTGAATTTGTTCAAAAATTAGATAACAAAACGCCTCCCAGAGCCCTGGGGATAGGCGTTATAAGTGTTGTCCTGGGGGCGTATATGGTTCTTATGAAAGGGATGCTCGTATAAACTTCAGAAGGGGCTCATTTGATTGAAAATTGAAAGTTTTAGTTTAAATTTCAAGAGTCAAAAGATATCCAAAGGCAACTAGCGCCCCCCACACCCCCTATTTTCCCCAAGCCATTTTGTGGCTTGTTTATAATAGCCATTTCATTAAAAATAGTTCAAAGGTCAGATAAGAAAAATTCCTGTGTTGACACAACCACTCAGAGCCTGGAGGCAGGCACTATGAGTAATGGTCTAGGGGCATAAATCGTTCTTATGGAAGGGATGCACGTATAAACTTCGGAGAGGGCTCATTTGATTTGAAATTGAAAGTTCTTGTTCACTTTTTAAGAGTCAAATGAGATCGGAGGGCAACTAGCCTCCCCCCCTCCTCCACGCCCTACATGCATCAGATAAAAACTTTGAGATAGACATTTTATTAAAAACAGTTCAAAGTTCTGATAACAGAAAACTCCGGTGTCGACACAGCCCCCAGGAGTAGGCGTTGTAAGTTATGTCCTGGGGGCATATATGGTTGTTATGGAAGGGATGCTCGTATAAAATTCCTAGAGGGCTCATTTGATTGGAAATTAAAAGTTGTAATTCACTTTTTAAGAGTCAAAAGTGATTGGAGGGCAGCTAGCCTCCCCCCACACTCCATTTATTTTTTTCCCAGAGGCACTTCATATAGAAGGGATCGTCGTATAAAATTCAAAGGGGACTCATTAAATCGGATATCGGGGGTTCTAATGTCCTTTTTAAGAGTCAAAGGTGATCGGAGGGCAACTGCCCCCCCCTCCCAAGCCCTTTTCCCCCAAATGCATCTGATAAAAATTTGAGGTAGCCATTTTGTTAAAAATAGTTCAAAGATCATATAACAAAAACTCCTTTGCGTATGGTCATTTCGTTAAAAAATGTTCAAAGATCAGATAAGAAAAACCCCTGTGTCGACACCCCCCCCCCGCAGGGCCGGGGCAGGCGTTTTAAGTATTGCTCTGGGGGCATATATGGTTCTTATGGAAGGTATGCTCGTATAAATTTCAGAGATGGTTCATTTGATTGGAAATTAAAAGTTGTAGTTCATTTTCTTAGAGTGGAAAAAGATCGGAGGGCAACTAGCCTTTCTCGCCCAGTACGCCTTATGTCTTATTGGATGAAAAAACCCATCTGATAAAAATTTGAGGGTACGATTTTGTTAAAAACATTTCAAACATCAGATATTAAAACACCGGAATTGACACAACCCCCCAGGGCCCAGGGATAGGCGTTGTAAGTTATACTCCGGGGATATATATGGTTCTTATAGAAGTGATACTCGTATAAACTTCAGAGAGGGCTAACTTGATTGAAAATAGGAAGTTCTAGTTCCCTTTTAAAGAGTCAAAAGAGACCGAAGCTTAATCTAGTCCCCCCACGCCCTTTTTCCCCAAACCCATCCGATAAAAATTTTGAGATAGCAATTTTGTTCAAAGTAGTTCAAACATCAGATAATAAAAACTTCGAGGTTGACACAAACCCATTTTTTCATTTGATATTGTTACTTTGATATCAGTTTTGTTACTTTGATGAATATTTGATTTTTCTTAAAGTTTGATTTTGAAATAAGGAAGTTTTAGAAACTTGAAATTTTTCGCAATCAAAAACGATCAAAAATTAATTAAAGAAAATTTCCGAAAAAATAAGTTTTTCAAAGAAAAGTAAAGGCCATTTTAAACTTAAGCTCAACAGATACAACTGCATTTTAAAATTCAAAATCAAAACGACCAGATATGACTATTAAAGAATAAATGAAACCCAAAACGAACAGAAATTAAATAAACAATCATAGCAAAAACATACAACAAGTAATAGCATAAATGAATAAATAGATATCACAGCGATTTATGCTTATATTGAATATGAATATCAAGCTTAATACTAAAAAAAATATTTTCCTATTGAAGTATAACTGAAACTTAAAACGAACAGAAATTAAATAAACAATCAATGCAAACAAACATACAATAGATATTAATGTAAATTAATAAATAAATCTTGAAACGAGTGAAGTTTAAATTGAATATAAAAATCAAGCTTGAAACGAAAAAAAATAAGCACAAACAAGAGTTTGGGCATGGCCTCCTTCTCTCACTGTAAAAGTCTAAAACTTACTGCGTCATTGGCTCTTTACTGAAAACTATATGCGTCTTGGACAGTCTTGGAAATTATAAATAACATCAAATTTAATATTTGAGGTATAATGATATTAATTGTTGGAAGATCCAACAGTCTAAGCATTTATTTCCCTTTAATTGTATTTTTATTTTCAATGCTGTAGGACCTGGAAAAGAAAGTTTTTGTAATAAAATCCATGTTCTGTTAAGCGCTAATGAAGCAGTAGGCTTTTGGTTTTTATTTACAGTTAGGAAATGATGCAGTATCCAAACACTTGTTTGTAGTGAAACTATGTTCGTCTTTCACAACTTTAAAAGAGCTAATAAATTAAACTGAATATTTGATGTATAATGATATTAATTCCTGAAATCTCATCAGTTCAAAATGTTACTATAATTTTAATACTAATTTTCAATATTAAGTACAAAAGAAACTATTTGTCATAAAATTGGTTTTCAGTAAAGCGCCAATGACGCAGTAGGTTTTAGACTTTTACAGTGAGAGAAGGAGGTCATGCCCAAACTCTTGTTAGTGGTGATTTTTGTTCTTTTCAAGCTTGATTTGTATATTAAATATAAGTTTCACCTGTTTAAATACTTGTGTATTCATTCAGACTAATATATGTTCTATGTTTGGTTGCATTGATTGTTTATTTAATCTCTGTTCTATAAGGTTCATTTGAACTTAAACAGGAAAACATTCTTTTTTCGTTTTAAGTTTGATTTTCATATTCAATATAAGCATTACTCGCTTTAAGATCTATTTATTCATTTATATTATTACTTGTTGTATGTTTTTGCTATGATTGTTTATTTAATTTCTGTTCGTTTTGGGTTTCATTTATCCTTTAATAATAATTTCTGGTCGTTTTGAGTTTTAATTTTAAAAGGTATTTGTATCTGCTGATCTTAAGTTTAAAATGTCCATTACTTTTCTTTGAAAAACATATTTTTAGGAAAGTTTTTTTTTAATTAATCATATACAAACAACGATCCTAGAAAGTTAAAGGAAGGCTCATTTAATCAAAAAGTATCTTTTAAAGGCCAAAAACAATTAAAAGGCAGTTAGAGGCACTTTCAATGCTTATTCTGTCCCGGAACCGTACAAGGCATCGGATCAAAATTTCAAGATAGCCAATGTACTAAGAACTGTTGGAAGACCTCAAAACAGAGATAAGAAAATCTTTGCAGCCCCAAAGACAAAGGCTCCAAATTACGAAAGTAGCCAATTAAAAAAAAAAACTTCATAGGCAAATTCTACCTTGTTAAAACCAAAGAGCGAAACACAATTTCTTCATTGCCCTTTGAAGAGGTAAGGGATAGATAATTCAAAGGAAAGCAACTTCTCATGTCTTACTTTAGGCAAGAGATCAAGGTAATGATAAATGACACCAATTAAGGAGGGACTAAATGTGGAAATCACTAATTCAAGATCATGAATTAACTATATGTATAAAAGGAAAAAATATTATTCATTTTTAACATAGCCTGACATCGTATCCCTCCGCTCGTTACGACAGACCGGTCAGTTTTCAGAACACAGATGGCCATTATCATGATATCACACTTCCGGTTTAATGATTTGTGTGTATGGGTTTTTTTTTTCAGTTTGTATTTTCTGATTTGTACATCTTACGACTATTATTATGCTTGGAAAAGTTTTCTGGGAATTCTTCATGTTTCTAGTTCAAGAAGGCATTGGATAGTTTAGTTCAATTTTCAGTGCACGGAAAAGAAGTGTGGACACAAAAGCACGAGTCTCTCCTACAGAAAGTAAGAAGTAACGTTAAAAGTTAACACAAGCGAAAATAGTGCTCAATATTAGATGGTTGCTGCCCATATTAATCCCCGCCTCATTAAACTCTATGAAGTTCAATTCTTGCTAAACTGAGGTAATATTTTGTCAGTACTTTGGAATTGTAGCGTAATTAGAGTGGGACACAGTAATGAATGGTAGCCCCCAAAACTCGAAAATAATTTATGTTTGTTTTAAGTATCCACGTCACATTCTTTTGCGTTCGTTTGAAAAGCTATTCTTTTTTTCTTTTGATTTCTCTATATGATCTGTGTCGTGAAAAACTGCAAGGTAATGAGAAATCTACCTTCTGCTTATTACCAGAAGAGATTTTGTTAGCCATTGAAAGATTCCAGACGATCACAAATTATTTCTTTTTGAAGCAGTCCTCGTTAGATAAGAAGTTAACAATCACAACTATTCACAATTTATGCTTTAGAATTTTTAAAAAGGGGCAAATTGCTCCTTGAGAGTAGGCTAATACAAGTTTTATTTTTGAGCATTCAATTTACCTAAAGGAATTCTTATTAAGGAAATACGCTGTCTGCACACCATGAGAGTTATTCGAAGTTTTCACAGTCGTTCAATTGCAAACAATATTTCTAACCCAAGGTGGCCGTTGAAGATAACTGTTTTTATGCCTAAATAAAAAAAAACTTTCTTTGGATGCACATGTTTCTAAAAAAATTCAATATAAAATGAGAAATTTGGCTGATAGAAATTTAAACTGGTAGACCAACTCAAAGTTCTTCAGAAATTTTAGGCTGCTCTATGATATTGAACTAACTGAAAGTTTCTCCTGCTTGACAACGTAAGGAATAATCTTTAAGTAGCAAGGCCAAAGAAAATGAAATCTTATTTTGAGTTGGTTAAGCGGAAACTAATTCAACCATATCATGTTTTAGAGGTAATTACTTGGCAAGAAAAAAAAAAAGAAAAAAAAAATACTGTCATCCTAATCCAGCAATTAAGACAAATGTGCACTTGAACGAGGTTTTGACCTTACTCATCTATCCAACTACCTAGGACCAAACAGTATAACCGAACCTTCAACCAAATAGAAATGTCCAAATCCATGCAAAGTCGTCATTAATAAATGTAAGTCATTGTACATTTACAAGCAAAAGCACCTTAAATCTAGCGACATATTTCCAAGTAGAAACTTCCATTAGGACTCATCAGAAGAAATACCACCTGCCTTAACGGGTTTCGAAGCTTTACTTTCTTTACCCGGCACAGTGGAGCCTCTACCATAAGATCTATATGGTATCCCTATGTCAGGTAAAACTTGTGAAATACATGCATACTAGTAAAGCTAATCAAAATTACATACAAAATGAGTTTCATTCTTTCCTTAATTAAATAAAAAAAAAACAAGTTTTTTAAACTGAAAGTAAGGAGCGAAATTAAAACTTAAAACGAACAGAAATTATTCCGTATATGAAAGGGGCTGTCCCCTCCTCAACGCCTCGCTCTTTACTCTAAATTTTTTTATTGTTTTAAAAAATAAAGTTGTGAGACAGAGTCAAACTTTGGCGTAAAGAGCGAGGCGTTGAGGAGGGGACAGCCCTTTCATATAGGGAATAATTTCTGTTCGTTTTAAGTTTTAATGTCGCTCCTTACTTTCAGTTTAAAAAACTTGTTTTTTTTTTATTTAATTTCTGATCGTTTTTTAGTTAATGCAGCTTTTATTTTGGCTAACCGTCATTAAATAAGTAAAAAAAATTTGCATAAAATTTTTACTTTTCTTTTGCTAAATGGCTGTCTCTAAATTTGCTTCTGACGTATTTTACAAATTAACTTAGGTAACGAACTTCTATATTCGTATCTTTTTCTTCTGGCAAAACATACAAAATTGTAGATTTTTGCAGATATGAGCTTGAAACCTATGTAATAGGGTTTTTTGATACGCTGAATCTGACGGTGTGATTTTCATTAAAATTCTTTCACTTGTAGGGGATGTTTTCCCCCTCTTTAAAAAATCAGGTAAATTTTCTCAGGCTCATAGCCTTTGATGAGTAATACTAAACTTAATAAAATTTATATATTTAGAATCAGCATTATAAGCCCATTCTTTTGATACATTTATTGATATCAAAATTCCGTTTTTAAAAGTTTCGATTACTATTCAGCCGTATCGCTTGTTTTTTTTTGTTTTTTTTTACGTATATGTTATTCCGTATATGAGGGGGTTCTCCCCTTAGTAAATAACACGCTATTTAATTTAAAATTAAAAAAAAAATTTAATAAAAAAACCCCAGAACCACAAAGCCCGGTTAATAAGAATATATACCACTTTTCAAACCAAAAAAAAAAAAAAAAAACTGTAGCGTAAAGAGCGAGGTATTGACTTGGGGGAGAACCCCCTCATATGCGTAATAACTTCTGTTCGTTTTGAGTTCTAATGTTGCTCCTTACTTTCAGTTGAAAGAACTTGTTTTTTTTTAATTTAATTTCTGATCGTTTTTTAAATAATGCTTGGAAATCCGGCGGCCCCTTCATAGAAATGTCCCTTAACCCAAAGAAACATCCCCCACTGAAAGATTCTCCCGAGTAAACCCCTCCTCCAGCCCCCCCCCCCACCAGAAAAAAATCCTTCCTGAAAATGCCGGTATACTTCCCAATAACCAATACAATATGTAAGCAATGGGCAAAGTTCATAACTTGCAGCCCTTCCCCTGGGAACTGTGGGGGATTAAGTCATCCTAAAAGACATATTTATTAGATTTTAGACTATGCTTAACAAAATGGCTACCTCAAAATTTTAATTTGGTGATTTTGAGAAAAAAATTAGCGTGGGAGGGGGCCTAGTTGCCCTCCATTTTTTTGGTCACTTAAAAAGGGCACTAGAACTTTTAATTTCCGTTCCAATGAGCCCACCTACGATATTCTAGGACCACTGGGTCGTTAAATTCACCCATGGGAAAAAAAAAAATAAACACGCATCCGTGATCTTTCTTCTGGCAAGAAATGGAAATTTTCACATTTTTGTAGATAGGAGCTTAAAACCTCGGTAGTAGGGTTTTCTGATTTGCTGAATCTGATGACTTAAATTACATCTAGTTTCTATAATTTTTAGGGGAACTTCCCCTCTTTTTTAAAAAATCAGCCAAATTTTCTAAGGCACGTAACTTTTGATAGGTAAAATTAAACTTGATGAAACTTAAATATTTGAAATCAGAATTAGAATCTGATTCTTTTGATGCATCTAATTGTACCGAAATTCCGTTTCTTTGAGTTTCGGTTACCATTGAGCCGGGTCGCTGCTTACTTACAGTTCGTTACCACGAACTCTTTGATTATTCTGTATATGAAAGAGACTGTCCCCTCCTCAACGCCTCGCTCTTTTCGCTAAAGTTTTTTATTGTTAAAAAAAAATAGAGTTGTGAGAAAGTCAAACTTTAGCGTAAAGAGCGAGGCGTTGAGGAGGGGACAGTCTCTTTCATATACGGAATAATTTTTGTTCGTTTTAAGTTTTAATGTCGCTCCTTACTTTCAGTTAAAAAAAAATTGTTTTTTTTATATTTAATTTTTGAACGTTTTTGAAAAAATGCAGGTTTTGATCTTGGCTCACCGTACACGAATAATTAAAACAAAATTTGCATATTAATTTACTTTTATTTGGTTTAATGGCTTTCTCGAAACTTGTTTAATTTTATTTACGAACGTTTTTATAAGTAATAAATATACGTAACTTACGAATTAACTTACGTAACGAACTTCTATATTCATAAATTTTTAATACGCATATTAGGGGGTTCGCCCCCTAGTTAATACCTTACTCTTTAAGCGAAAGTTCGAATTTTGTTCCAATTCTTTAAAAATGACCGCTTAATCACAAAGGCCGTTAATTAGAATAAACAGCTCTTATGAAATTACTAAAGAATCTTTGGCTTAAAGAGCGACGTATTGACTAGGGGGTGAACCCAATCCTATACGTAATATTATCTGTTCGTTTAAAGTTTTGATGTTGCTGCTGTTGCAGTTGAAAGGCTTGTTTTTTTTATATTTAATTTCTGATCTTTTTTTAAATAATGCTGGGAAGTCCGGCGTCCCCTTCATGGCAATGTCCCTTCCCCCATGAAAACTTACTTCATAGAGAGATCCTCCCACATAACCCCCGACCCACCCACCCACCCACTACCGGGAAAAATCTCCCCTGAAAACGTCTGTATACTTCCCAATAACCAATACTATATGTTAACATTGGGTAAAGTTCATAACTTTCATTCCTCACTCCAGGAACTTCGGGGGATTTAGTCATCCTGAAAGACATACTTATAATATTTTCAAACATAGTGAACGAAATGGCTGTCTCGAAATTATGATCGGGTGACTTTGGGAAAAAAATGAGCGTGGGAGGGGGCCTAGTTGCCCTCCATTTTTTTTGGTCACTTAAAAAGGGCACTAGAACTTTTAATTTCCATTCCAATGAGCCCTCCCACGATATTCTAGGACCACTGGGTCGATACGATCACACCTGGGAAAAAAATAAACAAATAAACACGCACCCGTGATCTTTCTTCTGGCAAAAAATACAAAATTCCACATTTTTGTAGATAGGAGCTTGAAACCTCTACAGTAGGGTTCTATGATATGCTGAATATGATGGTGTGATTTTCATTAAGGTTCTATAGCTTTTAGGGGGTCTTTTCCCCTTTTTTCGAAAATCAGCCAAATTTTCTCAGGCGCGTAACTTTTGATAGAGACTAAACTTGATGAAACTTATATATTTGAAATCAGCATTAAAATCTGATTCTTTTGGCGTATCTATTTGTATCAAAATATCGTTTTCTAGAGTTTCGGTTACCATTGAGCCGGGTCGCTCCTTACTTACAGTTCGTTACCATGAACTGTTTGATAAAATCCCAGAGGTCACTGAGCAAAGACCATTCTGGAACGAATGAAGACTGGTCCAGATGTGAGTTATAAAAAAGTCTTTTATTGGTATCCGGAACCAATTACAGATTTAAAGTTCTTCAAGCTTGTTTGAAAACAGTCGACAAATTCAAAGTTCCAAAAAAGAAAAGCGAAAGAGAAATTATATTAAAATATCATTCAGTATTTCTATATAATTTTTTGTATATTTACCTAAAAGTTCGTGATACATAAAACTAAATTTTTTGAATTGCCAACTAATTTTTTGGGCAGAAAAACCTCTTGAGATCAGTTTTTCGCTCAGCTTTTTACATCTATTTTTAAAATCTGTGTAATTACAGCATATATTTGCATACCTAAATAATTGGGAATAATAAGCTGAATAAGTAATATTTGAATGTGTATTACTTTCAAGGAATGGAAAATTAATTACTTCAAAATTAAAATCATCCGTTTTATTATATATTTTTAAAACTAATTTATTATTATCTGAAATATTAATATTTAAATCTAAGAAATGGTCAGAGTGTCCTATCCCATAGCTAGGCTCCAGAATTAACTCTTGTGGATAAATATTTTTATTAAAGACATCCACATGGAGGTCTACAATTTTTAAAGACCTCCACATGCAATTATACAATTTTGATAGTAGCAGGTGGCAAATTAAAACAAAACATAGATAAAAACGAGCAAAAATAACCTAAAAATATACGGCACCAAACAGCTTACAGAAGATATTACTGAAGGCTTTTCTTTGAAAGTCTTTTGGGCTAATGTTTGATTCTTTATAGGCGAAGAGCGTTGTGTGGGTAAGCACTGTCAATAGGCAATTATTTTTCCTGATTCGTTTCTACGGCTCACCGTGGCAATACTAAGGAAAATCTAATCGGCCACTAAAACTTCATGATTTTAAAACAACTAAAAGAAAATCTTTAAAGGTCGTGGTTTTGAGGTATGAATAGACCTAGGATAGGTCCCTGATGCAAAAAAAGTTCTTATTTTGATGTCCTTGGTACTTTATTAAGAATATCTGTTGGCGAAAAAATTGTTGCAGTATTAAAATATGCCAGACATATTTCTGTTTAGAGACGGAAAAATTCCTAATTTTTCATTTTTTCAGTGTACATAAGAGTAAAAAAAATTTATTTTTTTTGTGGTTGTGTATTAAACACACTTGATCGACTATTAGATACATTATTCAATATCTCATTTGTCCTCAGGATACCTAAATGATACTTAATTTTTTTCAAAATGTGCCATGTCTCTGTTTCTCAATTGGCAAGATATTGCAAAATGAACTCTGGTACCATTTTGATTTCAAACTTGTTTTACAGTGTCAAGGCCTCTTTCTATTTCAAAAGTATTTGTTATTTATAACAGTAAAATAGTAAAAATGTAAGCTTTTCTTTTTTTTTCTCTCTCTCTTCTTGCAATTAAAGACCGGATCAATTGCCAGAGGCTTAAGTTTGCTCATGGGTGCATACCGGTTAAACTGTAAGTTTGTCCATAAGTGTACACAGGACCAGTCTTTTGGGAAGAGGGGTTGAAATTAAAGAAATTTTACATTCCTGGTCTTAGAGCCTTGGAGGGAATCTACAATACATCTGAATAATGTAGATTTAGATTTTATATTCGGGAAACAACTTACAATGGTTTCAGTAATGACATCTTTTGTTGTGGAAAAATTGAAACCTTCTAGAAGGGGTCCAGTGGGAGATAAGCCTGAGAGTACATAACCAGAACAGTTAGATTCCCTTGCAGCAGCTATGCTTTTCTCTCGTTGTTTCTTATTATATCCACCAGCTATGTGAAC
Organism: Artemia sp. Qi Xiang Cuo; assembly: GCF_049724085.1. Taxonomy (NCBI): domain Eukaryota; kingdom Metazoa; phylum Arthropoda; class Branchiopoda; order Anostraca; family Artemiidae; genus Artemia; species Artemia sp. Qi Xiang Cuo. The sequence continues at coordinate 41,268,727 of NC_142801.1, forward strand.
AAAAAATGGCGAATCTTTCAGCACCTAAAATGACAAAATATGCAATTAAGATATTCTAAGGTGAAATTATCGTCAGAAATCACCATTTAAAATTCTGGGGAAAAGATTGTAGCTATTGGCCAACTGTTTTATGTACACCGATCTAATAAGGGACAACAATGCTTATGATTACATTCGGATTGTTATTATGTAATGTGTCTGCTCATACAAACCGCTCTACTTTGAAAACTTCAAACTGAAGATAAGAACACGAAATCACTTTGCATGAAATCTTTCTTTCTTAATTTTGGCATTTCTCAAAATAAAAGAGTATTCAAAACAGCATTCAAACAAATCATTGACGAACAATCGAAAAAGCGTCAAACTGAATACAAAATATTGGAAGATACAAGAAAATGCCAGAAAGGATTGCAAAATGTGGAAAAAATTGAATTATAAAGAAAGTCCTCATCGATTCAAAATTGTGTATACCAAGACAAATGTTGTCCCAGAATCAGGGAGATTTATACAAGGAGGCAAAGATATAAAGAGATCAATTGAATCGACCCAGTTTCACTTCAGTTACAAAAGCAACGAGAAAAATTGTAAAAAATAAAGACAATCACTTTAAAGTCTTTTCATTAAATAAAAATGAGCCTAGGACTCAGCCAATTAGTCAATACATGGAAAAGCTTCAAAGAAAAAAAACGGTTAATAGATTTTTATTAATAAAAGCCTCAATTTCTCCTAGAGAGTAGGAGGGGTCAGGAGGTACTGACGGAAGTCAATATATGGGCATAGAATACTGTGGGGAAGGGTGACGCAACATGTTCACTGAATATGAGCATGACAATGTTATTGATCTACTAACGGTAGAAGACCACATCCTCTTTCTAGACCAATCATCGGAGTTGGAAATCATGAGGGGAATTAAGAAACTAAAAACCTTCTCTACTTTAAGATGAGAGATAAATTCTGGAATTATTATTTCGAAGCCTTAATAGTGTAACTAGGACACCTTAGATAATTTTCAGAAATTCAACCGACATACAATGAGGCTAAATATATTCAACGCGGGAATTGTTTCCTGTGAAATTTTAAATGTGACAGTGCAGGGATGCCAAAACAAAGGAACACTCAGAAATTACGTTTAGGGGATTATTTGGGCGAAACAAATTAATCGAAATTTTAGGGGACTATCTGGGCGAAACAGTTTAAGACATTTCAGAGGATGATTTGGGCGAAACAGACTGAGAGAGATTGAGAGAAATGAGCAGAATGTTGGACAAATTTAGTAACTGGATTTAGTGATTTGATGAGTTTGGGCTTAAAAATAACACCTAAAAGGCCTTATTTTTCTCCTAATGTAAATTTCGGCTAACGTTTCGGCATGACTTTTTTTTTAATATTCTCGTTTATTTGATTGAAACTGTTTTTAATAATAAATATGAGGGTACTATTTTCCTCCACTAGGTATAGTTTCGGAGAACTGTCAAGGAAGTTTGGTATAGGTGAATCAAATATTTTTGAGATATTTTTAGCGAGGAAATATATATTTTAGAGAATAAAGCTCAGAGGTCTGAGGCAGCATGTTGAGCTTTTGTATGGTATTTGAAGCATCTTTAGAATAGATACATGTAAGTAATATTTAAGATAATTCTTCGCATATACTTTAATTTGTTTATTTTTGTTACAAGTTGTCGTTTTTTTTAAATTTATTTTATTAAGATATCTGAAACATCTTTAAAATAGATACATGTAAGTAATGTTTGAGATGATTCTTCGTATATATTTTAATTTGTTTATTTTTGTTACAAGTAGTCGTTTTTTAAATTTATTTTATTAAGGTATCTGAAGCATCTTTAGAATAGATACATGTAGGTAATATTTAATATATTTCTTCGCATACATTTTTATTTATTTATTTTTGCTACAAGTAGAGATGTTTTTAATTCCCTTGTATTCTGGTATCTGATAGCATCTCTAGAATAGATACAGTTAAGTAATATTTACAGACAAAGAGAGTGTCAAACACATACAAATGTGTTTGTATGAATCTATGTGTACAAACATAGATTCAGACATACAAACCAAGAAAAACAGGCAATGGGACACGCAAACACCTGCACAGACACACAAGCAAAAATAGTGAGAGACATATACAAATACAAATATTCAGATATACAGACCGAGAAAGATAGGCACTGGGATAAGCAAACACCTGCCCGCACACACTGGCAAAGAGAGTGAGAAACACATACAAATACGTAGACTCGGACACACAAACCGAGAAAGACAAGCACTGGAATAAGCAAACACTCGCCCAGACACAAGAGCAAAAAGAGTGAGAGACACATACAAATACATAGATTCACACACAAAAACCGAGAAAGACAGGCAGTGGGACAAGCAAATACCCGCCCAAACACAAAAGCAAAAAAAGTGAGAGACACATACAAATACATAGATTCAGACATACAAACCGAGAAAGACAGGCACTAGGATAAGCAAACACCTGCTCAAATACACTGGCAAACAGAGTGAGAAACACATACAAATATGTAGATTTAGACACACAAACCGAGAAAGACATAAACTGGAATAAGCAAACACCCGCCCAGACACACAAGCAAAAAGAATTAGAAACACAAACAAACACACAGAATCAAACATAAAAACCGAGAAAGACAGGCACTTCAGATATGCAAACCATCAAAGAAAAACAATGGGAATTGCAAACACCCACCCTGACAGACAGACAAAAAGAGCGAGAGACACATAGAGATACATAGATTCAGACATACAAACCGAGAAAGACAGGCACTGGGATAAGCAAACACCTGCCCGCATACACTGGCAAAGAGAGTGAGAAACACATACAAATATGTAGATTCAGCCACACAAACCGAGAAAGACATGCACTGGAATACGCAAACACCCACCCAGACACAAAAGCAAACAAAGTGAGAGACACATACAAATACATAGATTCAGACATACAAACCGAGGAAGACAGGCACTGGGATAAGCAAACACCTGCACACATACATTGGCAAAGAGAGTGAGAAACACATACAAATACGTATATTCAGACACACAAACCTAGAAAGACATGCACTGGAATAAGCTAACACCCGCCCAGACATACAAGCAAAAAGAGGGAGAGACACATACAAATACAAAGATTCAAACATACAAACCGAGAGAGACAGGCACTTCAGATATACAAACCATCAAAGACAAACACTGGGACTTGCAAACTCCAACCCTGACACACAAACAAAAAGAGTGAGAAACATATATAGATAAATAGATTCAGACTTACACACCAAGAAAGACGGGCAAAGAAACAACAGACACAAGCACCATCGCACAATTAAAAATAGCGAGAGACACATCCTGAAACATAGATTCAAACATACAAACCAAGAAAGACAGGCACTGCAGATATACAAACCCTCAAAGACAAACAATGAGACTTGCAAACACACACCAAGACAAACAGACAAAAAGTATGAGAGACACATAGACATACATAGATTCAGACTTACAAACCGACAAAGACAGGCAGAGGGAAAAGCAAACACACGACCCATCACACAAGCAAAAAGAAAGAGAGGCACATACAAATACAGAGATTCACACATACAAACCGAGAAAGACAGACACTTCAGACATAAAAACCAACAAAGACAAACACTGGGACTTGCAAACACGAACTCAGACAAACAGACAACGAGAGTGTGAAACACATACAAATATATGGATTCGGACAAACACACAGACAAACACAGGCAGTGGGACAAGCAAAAACCCGCCCAAACACACAAGCAAAAGGAGTGAGAGACATATACAAATACATGTATTCAGACATGCAAACCGAGAAAGACAGGCACTTCAGACATACAAACCATCAAAGACAAACACTGGGAATTGCAAACTCCAACCCTGACAAACAGACAAAGAGAGTGATAGGCACATACAAATATATAGATTCAGACATACAAACTGAGAAAGACAGGCACGGGGATAAGCAAATACATGCCCTCACACACTGGCAAAGAGAGTTAGAAACACATACAAATACGTAGATTCAGCCAAACAAACCGAGAAAGACATGCACTGGAATAAGCAAACACCCGCCAAAACACACATGCAAACAGAGTGAGAGACACATACAAATACATAGATTCAGACATACAAACCGAGAGAGACAGGCAGTGGGACAAGCAAACACCCGCCCAAACACGCAAGCAAAAGGAGAGACAGACACATAAAAATACATAGATTCAGACATACAAACCAAAAAAGACATGCACTTCAGATATATAAACCATCAAAGACAAACACTGGGACTTGCAAACTCCAACCCTGACAAACAGACAAAAGAGTGAGAGACACATACAAATACATAGATTCAGACATACAAACCGAGAGAGAGAGGCAGTGGGACAAGCAAACAACCACCCCGACACACAAGCAAAAACAATGAGAGACACATACAAATACATAGATTCAGACATACAAACCGAGAAAGATTGACACTTCGGACATAAAAACCAACAAAGACAAACACTGGGACTTGCAAACACCAACCCAGACAAAAGAAAAAGATAATGTGAAACACATACCAATACATAGATTCAGACATACAAACCAAGAAGGACAGGCAGTGGGAAAAGCAAACAGCCGCCCAAACACGGAAGCAAAAGGAGTGAGAGACATATACAAATACATGTATTCAGACATGCAAACCGAGAAAGACAGGCACTTCAAACATACAAACCATCAATGACAGACAGTGGGACAAGTAAACACCCGCCCAGACAGAGACAGGTTACACCGATCCCAAGTTAGGTTCATTTAGGTTCACTTATCGTGGCGCCACGATAAGTGAACCTATATGAACCTAACTTAGGATCGGTGTTTCCATGTTCCCAGTGCCTGTCTTTGTACGTCTGTATCTATGTATTTGTATGTGTTTCTCACCCTCTTTGCCTATGTGTCTGGGCGGGTGTTTGCATGTCACAGTGACTTTCGGTTTGTATGTCTGAGACTGTGTTTTTGTTTATTTCTTTCACTCTCCATGTCTGTTTGTCTTGATGGGGTACTCGCATCTCCTTGTGCTTGTCTTTGACGGATTGTATATCTGAATCTATATATGTGTATATGTTTGTTTTCTCTTAATCTCTTTGTGTGTTTGTCTGGGCTGATGTTTGCTTGTTCCACTGCCCGTCTTTGTCGGTTTGTACGTATGTCTGAAACCATATATTTGTATGTGTTTCTCACTCTCTTTGTCTGTTTGTCAGGGTTGGTGTTTGCAAGTCGTAGTGTTTGTCTTTGTTGGTTTGTATGTTTGAAGTGCCTGTCTTTCTCGGTTTGTATGTGTGAATCAATGTATTTGTATATTTCTGTAACTCATTTTGCTTGTGTGTCTGGGCGGGTGTTTGCTTGTCTCACTGTCTGTCATTGATGGTTTGTATGTTTGAAGTGCCTTTCTTTCTCGGTTTGTATGTCTGAATACATGTATTTGTATGTGTCAGTCACTCTCTTTGACTGTGTGTCCGGGCGGCTGTTTGCTTATCCCCGGACACGTCTGCCTTTGTTTTTTTGTCTGAATCTATGTATTTGTATTTGTTTCTCACTCTCTTTGCCTGTGTGTGTTTGGGCGGGTGTTTGCTTGTCCCACTGCCTGTCTTTCTCGGTTTGTGTTTCTGAATCTATGTATTTGTATGTATCTCTCCTTCTATTTGTCTGTTTGTCATGTTGTTTATTTGTAAGTGCCAGTGTTTATCTTTGATGGTTGCTACGTCTGCAGTGCCTGTTTTTCTCGGTTTGTATGTCTGAATCTATGTATTTGTTTGTGTATCTCACTCTCTTTACTTGTGTGTCTTGACGGTTGTTTGCTTATCCCAGTGTTTGTTGTCGTTGGTTTGTATTTGTAAGATTCCTACCTTTCTCTGTTTGTAAGTCTGAATCTATTTGTTTGAATGTGTTTCTTACTCTCCTTGCCTATGCGTATGGGTAGGTTTTTGTTTATGCCAGTGCATGTTTTTCTCTGTTTGTGTGTCTGGGCAGGTGTTGGCTTATCCCAGTGCCTGTCTTTCTCGGTTTGTATGTTTGAATCTATGTATTTGTATGTATCTCTCACTCTTTATGCTTGTGTGTTTGGGCGGGTGTTTGCTTGTCCCACTGCAGCTGTTTATCGGTTTGTTTGTCCGAATCTATGTATTTGTATGTGTTTCACACTCTCTTTATCTGTTTGTCAGGGCTGGAGATTGCATGTGCAAGTGTTTGTCTTTGTTTAGTTTGTAAGTCTGAAGTGCCTGTCTTTGTCGGTTTGTGTGACTGAAACTATGTATTTATATGTGTCTCTCACTATTTTTGCTTGTGTGTCTGGGCGGGTGTTTGCTTATTCCAGTGCATGTCTTTCTCGATTTGTATGTCTGAATCTACATATTTGTATGTGTTTCTCACTCTCTTTGTCAGTGTATGCGGGCAGGTGTTTGCTTATCCCAGTGCATGTTTTTCTTGGTTTGTATGTCTGAATCTATCAATCTGTATGTGTCTTTCACTCTTTTTTGCTTGTGTGTTTGGACGGGTGTTTGCTTGTCCCACTGCCTGTCTTTCTCGGCTTGTATGTCTGAATCTACGTATTTGTATGTGTCTCTCATTCTGTTTGCTTGTGTGTCTGGGTGTTTGACACTCTCTTTGTCTGTTTGTCAGGGTTGGTGTTTGCATGTCCTAGTATTTGTCTTTGTTGGTTTGTAAGTCTGAAGTGCTTGTCTTTCTCGGTTTGTATGTCTGAGTATATGTATTTGTATTTGTCTCTCACTCTTTTTGATTGTGTGTCTGGGTTGGTGTTTGCAAGTCCCAGTTTTTGTCTTTGATGGTTTGTATGTCTAAAGTGCCTGTCTTTCTCGGTTTGTATATCTGAATCTATTTATTTTTATCTCACTCTCTTTGACTGTGTGTCTGGGTGGGTGTTTGCTCATCCCAGTGCATGTCTTTCTTGGTTTGTATGTCTGAATCTATGTATGCGTATGTGTTTCTCACTCTCTTTGCCTGTGTGTGTGTCTGGGCAGGTGTTTGCTTATCCCAGTGCCTGTCTTTCTCGGTTTGTATGTCTGAATCCAGAAATACAAACCGAGTGCAAACCGAGTATTCCAGTGCATGTCTTTCTCGGTTTGTATGTCTGAATGTATGTATTTGTATGTGTTTCTCACTCTATTTGCCTGTGTGTGTCTGGGCAGGTGTTTGCTTATCCCAGTGCCTGTCTTTCTCGGTTTGTACGTCTGAATCTATGTATGTCTATGTGTCTCTCACTCTTTTTGCTTCTGTGTTTGGGCGGGTGTTATCTTGTCCCACTGCATGTCTTTCTCAGTTTTTATGTCTTAATCTATGTATTTGTACGTGTTTCACACTCTCTTTGTCTGTTTGTCTGGGTTGGAGATTGCAAGTCCAAGTGTTTGTCTTTGTTGGTTTGTAAGTCTGAAGTGTCTGTATTTCTTGGTTTGTATGTGTGAATCTATGTATTTGTATGCTTCTCTCACTCTTTTTGCTTATGTCTGGGCGGGTGTTGCTTATTCCAGTGTATGTCTTTCTCGGTTTGTGTCTCTGAATTCATGCAGTCGCATCTGTTTCTCAATCTCTTAGCCACTGTGTGCGGGCAGGTGGTTGATTCTCCCACTGCCTGTATTTCTTGGTTTTTATATCTGAATCTATGCATTTGTATGTATTCCTCACTCCCTTTGCTTGTGTGTTTGGGCAGGTGTTTGGGCTTGTCTTCCTCGGTTTGTATGTCTGAATCTATGTATTTGTATGTGTTTGACACTCTCTTTGTCTGTAAATATTACTTAACTGTATCTATTCTAAAGATGCTTTCAGATACCAAAATACAAGGAAATTAAAAACATCTCTACTTGTAGCAAAAATAAATAAATTAAAATATATGAGAAGAATTATCTTAAATATTACCTACATGTAGCTATTCTAAAGATGGTTCAGATACCTTAATAAAATAAATCTAAAAAACGACTACTTGTAACAAAAATAAATAAATTAAAATATATGCGAAGAATTATCTTAAACATTACTTACATGTATCTATTTTAAAGATGTTTCAGATACCTTAATAAAATAAATTAAAAAAACGACTACTTGTAACAAAAATAAACAAATTAAAAATATATGCGAAGAATTATCTTAAACATTACTTACATGTATCTATTCTAAAGATGCTTCAAATACCATAAAAAAAGCTCAACATGCTGCCTCAGACCTCTGAGCTGTATTCTCTAAAATACACATTTTCTCGCTAAAGATATGTCAATAATATTTGATTCACCTATACCAAACTTCCTCAACAGCTCTCCGAAACTATACCTAGTGGAGGAGAATATTATCCCCATTTTTATTATTAATAAACAGTTTCATTCAAATAAACGAGAATATTAAAAAAAAAGTCACATCGTTAGCTGAAATCTACATTAGGAGAAAAATAAGGCCTTTTAGCCGTTATTATTAAGCCCAAACTCATCAAATCACTAAATCCAGTTACTAAATTTGTCCCACATTCTCTTCATTTCTCTCAATCTCTTTCAATCCCTCTCAATCTGTTTCGCTCAAATCATCCTCTAAAATGTCTCAAACTGTTTCGCCCAAATAATCCCTAAAATTTCGAGTAATTTGTTTCAGTCAAAAAATCCCCCAAACGTAATTTCTGAATGTTCCTTTGTTTAGCATCCCTGCACTGTCACATTTAAAATTCCCAGGAAACAATGCCAGCGTTAAATTTATTCAATCTATCTTAATCTCACTGTGTCTCGTTTGAATTTCTGACAATTATCTATGGTGTCCTAGTTACACTATTAAGACTTCGAAATAATAATTCTAGAATTTATCTCTCATCTTAAAGTAGAGAAGCCTTTTAGTTTCTTAATTCCCCTTATGACTTCCAACTCCCATGATTGGTCGAGAAAGAGGATATGGTATTGTACCGTTAGTAGATCAATAACATTGTCATGCTCGTATTCAGTGAACATGTTGCGTCACCCTTCCCCACAGTATTCTATGCCCATATATGGACTTCCGTCAGTACCTCCTGACCCCTCCTACTCTAGAGTCATCTGAATCCACCAAAATTGGATGTAAAAATGTTCGATAAATACATATGAAACCAGAAGCCACAATCTATTATCTTTTAACAGCTTGCGTCGTCCCTTTGAGTTTTTTTATGTAATCATTTTCTTTTAGCTTCCTCTCAGCATTCTTGTTCGTTTCCACATCCTCTTTTTTGCAGCAATTAGCATTTTCTAGCTCAAAAATTGTCTTCGTCCACTCTCTCTTCTCAATGACCTTCATATCTCTTTTTGCTGATCGTTTATATTTTACTTTCTACATGCATTTTCTTTTTCTTTTTTACCAGCCTCTCCTTAAAGTTATGTTGTCTCTGAGCTTTCACCCATTTTCCTTACTAATGATGCAAAATTTTGCTGACAATGAGGAACCGTCGGATTTCAGTCGTTATCATTAGGAGAAAAGGTTGACTCTAAGAATAATATAACACATCTTGCCAATTTTCACACATCAACTACACGTACATTCACAGCATTGCCAAGAGGTGGCTTTTATGGGACACAGTTATTGATAAAACACTTCCCAGACAATGTATCTTTTTGTATGATTCATAGCCCCCAGGTAAGAAAATTTATGAACTTTTTCAAAAACTTTTTAGAGTTGCAAAATTATTCCAAAGAAGTTCCTTAACAAAATAAACTCTTAAATTTTCCGAAAATCAATTTTACGGCCTTTATATTATTATGGCGTTAATGAAATTTTTGAAAGTCGAAAGAAAAACAAATCTTCTCTTTATCGTGTTTTTCCGTACGTAGAAAACGTAAAAAATGGCTTCAAGAATGTAGTCACAGTCGTTTCGAAATCAATCTGCACATGATAGAAGAAGAAACTGTACCGTCTTTTAGTGATTTCTATCGTAAGCACCGCACTAGCGCCGCCTAAGTAAAGAGCGATGGGGCTTAAATGAACTTCTTTTTTTTATCAAGTCCCTTCGTATGGAAGAGTTGTAGAAAGTTAAAAAGGGGCCCTTTTGGTCTGAAATTATAAGTTATAATGCCCTTTTTAAGACTTGAAAATGATTGAGGGCAACCAGCCTTCTCCTGTATCCTTTTTTGCTACCAGTCCCTCCCCAAGACATCCAATATAAGATAGCCATTTTGTTCAATGAAAAAGCTCAACAAATCATTCTTCTGTGGATGACTTGACCCCACACAGCCCCTAAGGCGAGGATTTTAAATTATGCAAGTTGCACGTTGTTTACATATATGTTTTATAATGGAAAAAGGGGATCATCTTTGGATCCTAGAAGACGGAACTTTAAGAAATCGTTCTCTGATACAAAAAAAATAAAATCATACAGTTTGTTGGGAGGGACGGGAAGAAAGTGTTTGAGCACACGAAAATAGGCCAAAAAGTTTTTTTCTTCATTATTTTTTATTTCAAAGGGGCTCTTGCGTATCGTTTGCTATCCTTCGATCGTAAAATTCCCATAGAGTATATAAAATTCCCTAAGAGTATATTCTGGATGCGACAAGCACGACAGAACAAATCAAATGATACCTTATTTTTAATTTTTTCTACAATATCTCTGAAATGACTAAACGGATCGATCAGAAACCCAGAGGGAATATTGAAAAGAAGGGAAGCGGACTTTCTATTGACTTGAGGAGGGGAGTAGGGATAAACCGAGTGGCAATATACGTATCCAGCTAATCGAAATACCATGTCTGCAGCATCTTGAGAATGACTTTGGGGATGGATTTAGAAATTTCATAAGCAGCTGGACAAAGGAAAGGGAAATGTGGGGTAAAGGAATGCGACTTTAGCGTTGGGCTAAAAAATTCGTTTCCAATTCTGACAAAAACAAAATTTTGCACTATAAGCTCATATGGGACTTCTAATTCGGGCACGGTAAAGTTGTGAGAAATATCAAAGACGCTATGTGCCTCCAGGTTGTCAAAATGGCGTATCTGCTATACCTTAGGATATAAACTTAGAGCTTTCGGGAAATGTTGATGGGGGGCAAGTAGACTTGCCCCCCTTTTGCCCTGTGATTTTACTGGTGTGCGGCCTATTGCGATGACATCGATTTTTAGCAAGATTTATGAAAGCTTCATCGCTGGGTGGCTGAAAACTTTTATTCTGCATAAAATTGACCCTCAGCAAAATATGGGTGCGACAAGCCATTACTTAGTTAGTTTGCTTGATAATATTTTAAAGCATCTAGATGAACCGGAACGCTGGGTCAACCTCATCACGATTGACCTAAAGAAAGTATTTGACCTGATCTGCCATAGAACCCTTATCCGCAAGCTATTGACAAATTTTAATGTTGATGTATATTTGATAAGAATAGTTGCAAATTTTCTTTCAGGTAGAAGTAAAAAGACTAAGTATAAATCAGCCTATTCTGATCCCCAGTCAATTTGCTGTGGAGTTCCCCAGGGAACAATTTTAGGCCCTCTAATTAAATTTTAGGCCCTCTAATTGCATATTTTTCTTACATTTATCAGACCGCTGGTGGAATGTGTTGTCCCGTTTGGCATTACAACCTGGGTTCGGGTCAGAAGGACCGCCTGGAAAGTATCCAATACCGAGCTCTTCTGGTAGTTTCAAAATCTCCGAAAGTCCCGTATTGCTCGCTTTTAAAACAATTTTCACTTAAAACTCTATCGACACGCCGTGATAAATTGTTTTAAATTTGCTGTCGGTTTTTTCGAAAATCCGCAGCTTCGTGAAATCTCCCCCCCCCCCCTGAACATCTCCCTTCGCGCCAAAGGCTCCCGCGACATGTAGCTCAACCGGTAGCAAAAATTCAGCCGGTACCAGCCCGGCATAGGCGGTACGCAAGTAGTTTTGTTCCCTCGCTCGTCAAGATTTTTAATTCTGCACCCACTCGTCAATAATTGTATATTTTTATTTTCTTTAGTTCATTATTCTTTTTAAACTTGACTCTGTTTAGTTTGAATCTGTGATATTTCGAATCAATGTATATTTTTGCATGACGGTGGCTGTGGCTGTGATTTTATATGTTTAGTGTCTTATTATGACAAAAAATGCCGCTGATCGGCATGACCGTTTTTATGGCGTTTGAAAATAAAATCGATACCCTATCCTATCCTAGACTTTGATTTATGGCTTGGGGGAAAGAGTAGAACTAAATCAAAAGACAATATGTGCATCCAGGTTGTCAAAATGCCGTAACTGCGACATCCCCGGAACAAAAATGGCTCTCTGAAATGGGAAACTGAAAGTTCCAATGTCCTTCTTAATAGTCAAAAGTGATTAAAGGGCAACCAGGCCCCCTCCGGTGCCATCTTTCATACCCACCACCGCAATGTGCCTCTGGGGATGACATTTGATCCACAGCCTCTGAAGCAAGAGTAGTAAATTACGTGAATTACTCTTTGCTTGCACATAGGTTTTATAATGGAAAAGAGAGGTATGTTTGATCCTGGGTGTCCAATAAGCTAAAAAATTTTGGAGGTCATTGTCTGGGTAAAGAAAAGTCATACATTTTGTTGAGAGTGGGGGGAGAGGACCTCAGGGGTTCCTGAGATGGCCCAAAAAACTTTTTATTCCTAATTAGTAGAATTTCGAACAAGCTTTTACGAGTTGTTTGCTTGGCCAAGATTCCCAAAGTATCCCAAGATTGTACTCTGGAAACAACACACAAACTTGAGTAAACCAAAAGACGCTGTGTGCACCTGATTTTTCAAATTATATACACAATCTCCGGAATCACATAAGGGATCGAGTTGAAACTTTCAGAGAATAAAGTACTGAAGGGTAGGGGGTACAAGAGAATTTACAATTTTGAGTGGGGGGGGGGAGGAGAGAGAAAAGCTTATCAAACATAATGTATTTCAGAAGAAAAATGTAGTTACATTAATTCTTAATACGAAGATCCGTTGTTTTTTGTTTTACGTTGATCTGGTTTAAAACTTCTGGCCATGAAGATGTTTCAATTAAAATTTCAGAAAAAAGGGAATCTCAATCAGGAAACAATCGATTCTTGATGTCCTATTTTTATTTCATTTTTTAAACAGCAAAACAGATTTATTTTTAGTAAACGACCTCAAATGCATTTATTTAAGCGAACAAGTAGTTACAACATAATATAATCCAAAAACATTCTTATAATAAATTGGCGGATCAATACTCATCTATAATCTAGGTTTTAAAAGGATAGAGATCAAGGTGGAATCAGAAGGAAAAAAGTTGAGAAGATTTTAAATCCGTTTAAACAATATCCCCTTTTCCATCCTTTCAAAATTATATAATAAAACCATTATTCAAATTTGTGGCAACATTTTTTACAAAATTTAAATAGGAAGCCAAAATCTAAATTTATAAGCAGAAAAACTAAAATCTACATTAAACCAAAGACGAGGAAAAACAAAGTCATATAATAATTCAAGCTTAAATGAACAAAAAAACTATCAATGTAAAAACGAGACTCAAAACGATTGCAAATTACAATACATGCTCAAGCTAAAATTGAGTAGTGCTAACTATAAGCCTGCTAAAGGCAAGACGGTCATTCGCACTTTAATGGAAACAAAATATATTTAAACATTTTCTTTGTTATACTACTACTACTACTAACAACTCACTGCACAGAGCTACGCACGCTCTTCCACCATCCTAATCTGTTTAGAGCTTCCCTCTTCACACCCTCCCAGGAAGTTCCCATTTCCCTTAAATCTTTCCTTACGACATAATCGTACCTCATTCGGGGACGGCCTGCTTTTCGTTAGGCTCTTGACGGTTGGCCGACAAGGACTATCTTTGGCAATCTGTCGTCCTTTATCCGCAAAACGTGTCCTACCCATCTCAACTTCCCTCTTACTGTAGTCTAGAAAGCGGGATCGACACACATTTTTTGTACGGCTTACAGTTTGAAATACGGTCAGCCAGTCGGGTACCAAAAACAATCCGAAGGCAATTTCTCTGGAAAACATCTAGCAAATCTTCCTCCATTTTTCAGAGCGCCCAGGCATCAGAACCATAGTTGACCACTGTCATCACAGTAGCTTCCAGTATTCTAATTTCAGTTCGCAGACTTATCTCCCTATTCTTCCAAACTTTTTTCAACTGAGAAAAAAAACTCTGGGCCTTGGTTATTCTAATTTTAACATCTTCTCTGCACTCACCGTCTTTACTAAAAATATTATCTAGGTAAGTGAAGCTGCCCACTTGATCCGGTCTTCTCGCCACCGAGCATCATCTCCTTACCTTCGCTTATTCCTAGTCTTAGCTATTTAGTCTTCTTAATCTTTAAACCTATTCTTGCACCCTGAACTCTCAAAATCTCCAAAAATTCATTTATTTTACTAACACTTTCATCTAGGATGCTTAAATAATCAGGATAATCAAAATCTATGAGAGTTTTACTTCTTCAATTGATTCCGTGTTCGCTCATTGTCTTTGCTGTGCTCCTTAGGACAAATTCAATCGAAATAATCTACATAAATAAAGGACACAAAGAAACCAGCTACTAACCTCATTTCCTACCACAGCCATGTTATTCATGTACATAGCACTAATCACTTTATTTTATTTATCTGGTACACCATACAAGGATAGGACCTTCGATAAAGCTCTTCTATCAGTTGAAACGCTTGCCCATAATCTATAAAACTGAGGACTAAAAGGGTTTTCTGCGTTAGACACTTCTCAGTTATCAATCTAAGAGTGAAAATTTGGTGGATGCATCCTTCCCCCTTTCTAAAACCATACTGTTATTCGCTTAAAACTTAATCTACAGCTCCTCTAAGTCTAAAATGTATCATCATACTTGGTCATCTTTTTCCTACGAAAACTGGGTTAATGCTTCTACCACACTCACTCTTACCTCCTATCTTATAGAGGGGTTTTATTATTTTTCTTTAAATCGCTAGGTACTTCCCCTTTTTCCAAAAATCATATTCATAATTTTAATATCATTTATAAGTCATGTTATAATTCTATCTTATAACATTCCTTTTATATAATATTAAGGAATCAAAACTTACTGAAACTTGTGGGAATAATTATTATTATATATCAGACAATCAGTCTACCTTCGTTAGTTCTTTTCAGTAATCTTGGTTATTGTGGTGATTTTCTTTCTTTTTTTGTTCTTGTTGTTGATGTTTTGATAAATAACAACTACACTGTTCAAAATTGAAATTATGTGTCTTTGTGACAGTTTTAGAGTGGTATTTCCCCAATTATTTAGTGAAAACGGCTCGAAAATAGGTATTTTTGTCTCTGTCACTTTTGGAAAGCGTGTGTGATGCAGTTTTTCCTCATCAACACACAGACGCATCCTTTTTCATCTGTAACTTGGTGGAGAAACTTATACAATCTGATAGAAAAGTGGTGTCTTGTTTTAGGTTTTAAATAGCTCACAAATTTGAAAGTAATTTTTGCTAAATAAAAAATTTAACTGGACCTACATTGCCCAGGCACTGTGAATTATATAGTCAACTTTTGAATGACTTCACTGACACAATTATTTCGGGATGAGCACTTCGACTTTGTTTCTTCGCCAGTAACTAAACGCTATGGTTGTCAACCCATGAAAACCCTTAAATTATATGTGTTGAAAAGAATTACTTGTTCAAGAAAAATTATACCACATTCCTTAAAGACTGTCTCAAAATAGACTACTTCTTCTTAAAGCATACTTTATCAACTATTTCCTAACACTCAATCAATGCTGTTACTTTAAAAACGTATCATTTATACATAGTAATATGTTATTACTTACGCCCAAAATATAAAACCTGTTTTTGCTTCAAACTTATTTGATGGTTAGAACGATTTGGGCCTGGAAACAAATTGTTTAAGTTCCAAAAGCACACCGGAATTCAGTGCTATATATTTTCCACAAGTACCTAACCTCTCCCCTGTTTTGAACGTACTCTTGCGACTCTTGTTAAGAATTCACTACAATTCACCGGAATTTCAGCGCTATGTATTTACCACAAGTACCTAACCCCCCCCCCCCCCCTGCTTTGAACGTACTCTTCCGACTCTTGTTTAGAATTCACTACAATTCAATATAAAAAGCCCATCTCTTACAACAAAAAAAGGTGTATGTTGCCTCAGCAAGCTTTTCATACGTTATTTTTCTGCAGTCCTATGGTTTTGGATATTTCAATGTAAGAAGACAATTTTGGTATCATTTGATAACTGAAATTCAGTTTCATCCTTCTACTGAATTACGTGTTTGAAGTTTGATTTGATTTTTATTTGTTTTTTAGATTGAGAAATGGGTTGAAGTTGAAAATTGACTAGAAATAGGAAAAATTTTCTATTTTTAAGCCGGTTTAGTTTATTCTCTACAAGAAAGTCTAAGTAATATTATAATTTTAGCTCGGAAATTCGATATATCTGAAAATTGAGAATCTTACGATATAAGTGTATTGTCCTTTCGGTACAAGTTTCAGCTGTAGGCTTGCCGCAAAATCCCATGTTTCACATAAACCTCAACAAATGGTAGTAAATACGGAGAAAACATACCTTTGGTTACAAACAAGATTATAGTTAAAATATGGAAGTACTCTGTAATACTTATACTGCCTAAAGCTGATGAAGAACTACGGCTAAAGTATATATGAACGAGAAGTAATGCATAGAGAGAAGGCCAAGTTACTTACGTTCTACTAGATGGAATTTCGGCGACGCTGCGCGCACATTTAGTCAAGCCATTTTGCCATTTGATATGCCTGTAAGGTACCTCAACTAGGAGTCTGGGTGAGAATATTAGTAGATTCTATCAAGTCTTCTAATATTCGAAGAACTGTCGACAGTTCTTCGAGCCAATTTAGGGAAGAACTGTCGAACAAAGGAAAAAGGAAGGGCAAATTATTCGAAACAAGCAACTCCCCATCCTTCCCATAATCCTGGAACTCCCCCCCTACAAAAAAAACAGAAGTGGCCAGTTAAAATAAAATAGAAAACACCTGAATTACTCAGTTGCTTCTTATCTTAATGACCCACGTCAATACAAGAGTAAAAAGCAGATTAACCTCTGAAACGTTGATTAATTCAATGCTTTTCTGAAGGTAATTCAATGAGCGATCCACAGCCTTGAAAGATCTTTTGTCAGCAATGCCATTTGGTGAATATGTATCAGTATCTGCTAGTATTTCGAAGATATCCGGCTTTAAGGCTTCAATCGTCTTGATATGCCTAAAAAATAAAAGGAATAAACAAACAAACTATCCAGTTTAATTTCATGCTCATTATTACCATTTGCGTCCCGCAGCGGATTGAGCCAACATTAAAGTGGACCAAGTCCAGATAAATTAGCTTTTCAAACAAGGCTCACTAATTTAATTCACTTAAATTAAATCCTTTACTTTAGTTTATAATGTCCTAGAAACTAAAATATGATGAGGACAGCTTGCTAATAGAAATATTTTAAATCTTCATTAAAATTTTATATTTATACTTTCTAAGACCACACTGGCTATACATGACGTATGAAGCTAAGAGAGGAAAGGAAATAATAAATGATAAATAAAAACAAAAAAAGGTGAGAAAACGAGGATTTTGTCAGCCAGTGCGACAAGGACCTCCGCCAAGTCGTCCTCAGTGCTATAAAAAAAAAAAAAAAACAAGAATCTAACCTTTTAGAGTTCACTAAACAAGATCCGGACAAACACTGAATGAAAGATCAAAGGTGAAACCAATGAAAAAAAGGATTTTACAGAAGAGATCGTGCAATAATCTTTTGTCTAGTAATACGTATTACTCCTCTGCCATTTCGGTTGTCATTAGATAATTTCCTAGGGTATGTTAAATTTGATTGGGTGCAAATATCAAAACAGTCTTTTAGTATTAAATTGTTGTTATAAATTGGGCTTAATGAAATGTCTCCGGTGTTCCTATTTATAGCCAAATTCCTGTTTAAATATATTTTTTTTTATCTCAATTACCTCTTTGAAAGATTGCGGTAGGCCATTTACAGTAGATATTACAGTTAACTCCTCAAAAGGAACAAGATGTGTAGGATTTTCGAAAATATGCTGGGCCAATGCGGAACCAAAGTTGTCATTTTTATTTTTCAATCTCAGGGACTTATCTATTGTGTTCATGCAAACGTTCATGCAAAAAGTTTTGTGTTCATGCAAACGTTCACCTGGATTTTATTGGGTCCTATCAATATAACATTTCTCAAAAGATCGTGAGGATCTGTAGAAACCACTACACAGTACAGTTTTAGTTTCGTCTTCTACTGTGTTGAAAAAATTGTTCGATCTTTGGTCTATTTTTGAAAGAAACAGAGAGATTGTGTTTATTTAAAAATTTTAATTTCATCTTTTGACTGCGTTGAAAGCGACAAAGATGGCCCATAATTAAGAATACTCTTTACAATTTCACCTCTGAGTAGGTCTGGATTTTCAAGTTTTTGCTATTTTTATCTTTTTTTAAGTTCCGGAGGATTTTAATTTCTTGTTTTGACTGAGTTGAAAGCGACAAAGATGGCCTATAATCAAGAATACTCTTTAAAATTTCATCTCTGAGTAGGTCTGGATTTTCAACCTCCCCATGAGAGCTAAAAATTGCAGACTCCACGGCCGTAATAATTTCTGATGTATTTACGGTTGTTTGAGCCATTGCAAATTTCAAAAACAGTCAAAAGAATAAATTAAAATCCTCCGGAACTTAATACCCTTTTAATGGATACAAATACTTACAAAGAAATAAAAAGTGATCCCACTGACAAATACACACAGCAGTTGAAAAATGAATTAGGAATTTTAAAAGACAGTAGACTGATTACCCTTCAGTTTTACAAAAAATTCTAACCTAGGGGTTGTTCAGGCCCAATATCTTATTGTCTGCCTAAAATCCACAAGAAAGATATTCCGTTACGTCCCATCGTAGCATGTTATAGTTCCCCAGCTACAAGTGTAGGAAAGTTATTGGCCATCATTTTTAAGCCTCTTCTAAGCAAACAGAAATCTTACAAAAGAAATTCTATATATCTTGTTGAGAAGTTAAAATTTCAAAGTACAACAGAAAATACCATCTTATCTAGTTTCGATGCAGTTTCTATGTACACTTCATGCGATGTCCATAAATGTGAACAGGCCTTACAAAGAAAATTATAGGAAAATTCTGCTTGTTAAGATTACAATACTTTGGAAATTGACACAATAATGACGCTTGTTCGTCTTTGCAACAAGTTTTCTTCGTATTTTAAGTTCGAGATAAATTTTCCCTTCAAATTATGGGCCTATCCATAGGCTCTGTATTGTCTCCTTATTCGGCAATTTTATACATGGATTTTATATAAAAATCTGATTTGAATAGTTTCCACTTTAAACACTCCCTCTGGTTTCGTTTCTTTGATGATATTCTTTCTGTTTGGGAACATGGACAAGACTCTCTTGGAGATTTTTTGGTACATTTAAACTCTTTTGATTCAAACCTCCAGTTCACAATGGAACTAGAAGATTAAGGAAAGCTGCCTTTCTTGGATGTTTTGATTATAAAAAATACTCCTAGCCTTGAATTTTCTATATACAGAAAGCCAACCCATAATGATCGGTATCTACACTTCTCGTCAAATCACCCTCTTTCTGTTAGAAGAGGGGTAATAATCTCATTAGTCGACAGAGTTTTAAAAATCTGTTCACTTAATCATGTAAATTCTGAATTAAATTATATAAAAGATATTTTATTCTGCAACGGCTACCCAATAAACTTCATTTAAAATATCATAGATAGACGATTAAAAAAGATAAAACAATAAGATAGGAAGCCTATCCCTCTTGTCTTAATCATTACGGAAACTGAGAAAAAAAACTTTCACCCTTCTACCATACATTTCAAAACTTAATGATAAACTTAGAAAATTTTTGAATAAACACAATCTCTCTGTTTCATTCAAAAGTGAACAAAAAGTTAAACAATTTTTTCAACACAGGAAAAGACTCAACTAAACCTATACTGTGTAGTGGTGTCGTCAGATTCCCGTGGTCATGTGAGAGATTTTATATAGATAGGACCCATCAACAACTTGGTGAACGTTTGCATGAACACAAAATTTTTATAGACAAGTCCCTGAGAATGAAAAATAAAAATGACAACTTTGATTTCGCATTGGTCCAGAATATTTTCGAAAATCCTACACATCTTGTTCTTTTTGAGGAGGCAACTTTAATATCTACTGTAAATGGCCTACTGCAATCTTTCAAAGAGGTAATTGAGATAAAAAAAAATATATATAAACAGGAATTTGGCTATAAATAGGGACACCGGAGACATTTCATTAAGCCCAATTTAATACTAAAAGACTCTTTTGATATTAGCACCCAATCAAATTTAAGATACCCTATTAACATATCCAATGAAAACCGAGATGGCAGAAGTGCAAAAAGTATTGCTTGGCAAAAGATTCTTGCACAATCTCTTAGATAAAATCCTTTTTTTTCATTGGTTTTGGCTTTGGTCTTTCATTCAGTGTTTGTTAGGATTTTGTATAGTGAACTCTAGAAGGTTAGATTCTTGTTTTTTTTTTTTTTTTTTTTTTTTTTTTTTTTTTTTAGCACTGAGGACGACTTGGCGGAGGTCCTTGTCGAAATATTTGCTGGGTTTTCGTGTTCATATTTTACAAATGGCTGACAAGATCCTCGTTTTCACACCCTTTTTAGTTTTATTTATCATTTATTATTTCCTTTCCTCTCTTAACTTAATATGTTTTATATTTATATATGAATTAACACAAAGTTGACTCTGCTTACTTACTACCTAAATAATTACTTGTAAATTCAGTTTCGTTTTGTACTTTAAGCAATGAAAACAATATTTTAAGAAAAACTTCTGATCCTGGCCCCTTCCCTCATTATTTTGACCCGAAAATTAGAATTTACATCCAGGGAGAGTATTCTTTTTCAGCATTTCTTTTCAGTGGAAAAGGAATCAAAAGGATTATGTCCTGAAATTGATAATAATAATAATATTTTTTTTATTTCAACCTTCGCGGTTCCATCAACAATGATTATATACTGCTAGGGAGAAGAGGCTTGAAGAGGCATCAGGGTTTCTGAAGTTGCTGCACGAGCTACTCGATTTTGAGCATGTTTTGAGAGGCTATATGGCTTTTCGGAGCATTGGCAAAAAGAGGGCATGCATATTCCATGAGTGGTCCGACGCATGACATGAAAAGAGACAAGATTGATTCATCAGGGAGGAGACCTTGGCACCGTAAGATAATTCCTAGCTTCCTCGAGCAGAAGGTCTCCCTTTGCTGAGATAATCAGCCCATGTGAAATATGAAGAAAAGTGGACTCCAAGAAGGCGTAATGTACCTAACCTTTTTATTACCTTTCCTTTGAAGGTGAAACCAGGATGAGCCTTCACATTTAACGCCTTCGAAATGAGCTCATTTTTTGTTTTTGATGCAGTGAAACTGAAAAGCCATGCATCCACCAATATCTGAATTTTTACCAAGTCACTATGGAAGATTACTATGAAAATCTGCTAACAATGGGACAGGAACCCACGAGATCCTGCATATTAGGCAGATTTCCTGCCACTGTACCAAGAGATTCAATGCCCCCCCTCCCCCACCTATATAAGCTCCTCATGGCAACGAAAGCTTGTTCAAGTGCGCACTGAAAAATTATGATTTTCAGCTATGTTGACGCAGTGGCATCAATCCATGGCAACTTTTTTATTTGGGGGGGGGGGGGTGGGGAACAATATTTTTCAAAATCTAGGGGGGCGGAAATTTTGCTGTTTTTTCAATGAAAATACATAAAAAATGTTTTTTAAACTCTAGGAGGGGCGAAAAAAAATAATCTAGGAGTCAATATCTTCCCAGCCACCTGTCCAGATTTACACCCCTATGTTGACGTATCAAAACTTTAAAAATGTCAAAAATTGATCTAAAATCTTTAGTGCAAACCTGAAACTGAACGTGTTCAGCCATTTTTCTTCACTTTTTTAAAAAATCAACAAGCAATGCTGCAGTAAGATTTACATTATTTTTTTTTCTTAAGAAAAGTAACTAGATTGAATTTTGATACACAGGTGTTTTTTTTTTAGCGACAAAGAGAAATCTATATCAGACCACAGCACTTTACTTTCAACACGAAAACTAAGTACACTTCGTAACAATGTTGGAAATCCTTTTACAAGACTTTTACAAGAATACACAACATCCACCCGAGTTATAAAGACACAATCTTATAGAGATATCAGGCGTGAAACCTAATCACCCAGCTAAATGAAATATATTATAAAAAATGATACAGTAGTCCAGTGGCAGGAAAAATTCCAAAGAAGGTAACGGGTGCGGTTCCCACTAACGCTAGAATATTCGTTATTTTTAAAAATAGTAGCCTACAGGTAAACTAGCCAAAATTATGGGTCGACCCCAAACAAATTGCAACAGAAATTATTTTCATACCATATTGTAGAGAAAAATAAAGCTTAACAACATATCCAAAGTTGCACATTCTAGGTCGACCCAAAAGTAGTTTTTTTTTTTGGTTTTCATGTCAATTTTTTTTTAGTTTTTTCAAAAAAAAAGAACTGTCCGTAAATATTCGTTTTTCTGTATATGCAGTACCGTCCTGATGTAAAATGGAGAGCTGAGCCCAAAAATGAAAGCAAATTTGATGTATAATGTACCAGAAAAAGTTTCATAATCATCAATATGTGATTTTACCCTTCTCATCGCTGTGACCTCTTTTTCACCATACTATCAGAAGGCAACTATTATGACATAAAAGGATGAGCTGAGCCCAAAAATCAAATTAACCTAATCTAGTGTCTGCTAGAAAACCCGTTTCATATTCATCAATATGCACTTTTTTATTTTAATTTGACATGTTTCTTTTAGCACTTATTGTCCACCAATCCGCCCATTGTTGGTAAAAAAAATAAGTGAACTGGTGAATTATGGTTGGCTCGTTTAGAAAACCAGCTAACCCACAGAAGGTAGCTACACCACTTTCATTATCTTCGTAGGCAATAAATAATATCAATGTTTCGTCCCACGCTTTGTCCAAATGATTTCCCGGATAAAGCCGTAAGCTAAAAAGTCACAATTGAAAATTCCCCGAGTAATCATTCATTAAGTCACGTTAATGCCCGTGTTTGATATCTTGCCATCTATAGATACAAAAAAGTCATTCGATGTTTCTGCCACTTAACAAGCTAAAAATATTTCACTGCGAATGTTCTCCTTTCCCATTGACTTGATATTTAAAGGTAAGAGATCAGTTTTGTTTGTGTCATCATTTCAACCAAAGATCTACAGTCTGAAATGGTAAACTAATATATCCAACCGTATGGAGTAAAATTCTTGGAAATTTATATCAGAAAACTATTTTATAAAAAATAGTGGGTTTCATTGATAGGAAGAGAGTCCTACCAGCTTTAAATCCAGCGAATGGTCAAGCTCCAAGAAACCCATTCTGCCGTTTATCAAGCCTTCCAGAATGGGATGCATGTGATCAGACGTTCTGATAGATTCTGGGATGGGCTGTCCACAGATCTTGTCATTGAGCAGGAGCTCATGCGTTGTCTCAAAACGGCTGGTTGCCTTATTCTATAGATTTTGTTGAGAAGTTAAAATTTCAAAGAATAACGGAAAAAACATCTTATCTAGTTTCGATGCAGTTTCTATGTACACTTCATGCGATGTCCATAAATGTGAACAGGCCTTACAAAGAAAATTAGAGGAAAATTCTGCTTGGTCAGATTACAATACTTTAGAAATTGACACAATAATGACGCTTGTTCGTCTTCGCAACAAGTTTTCTTCGTATTTTAAGTTCGAGATAATTTTTTCCTTCAATTTATGGGCCTGTTCATGGGCTCTGTCTTATCTCCTTATTTGGCAAATTTTTACATGGATTTTTTAGAACAATCTGCTTTGAATATTTTCCACTTAAAACACTCCCTCTGGTTTCGTTTCTTTGATGATATTCTTTCTGTTTGGGAACATGGACAAGACTCCCTTGGAGATTTTTTGGTACATTTAAATTCTTTTGATTCAAACCTACAGTTCACAATGGAACTAGAAGATTCAGGAAAGCTGCATTTCTTGGATGTTTTGATTATAAAAAATACTCCTAGCCTTGAATTTTCTATATACAAGAAAATAGGGAGCCCGTCCCCCTTGATTCAGTCGTTCCGAAAATTGAGAAAAAAACTCACCACTCTACCATACATTTCAAAACTTAGATATAAACTTGGAAAAATATTAGACAAACGCAATCACTCTGTTTCTTACAAAAGTGAACAAAAAGTCGAATATTTTTTCAACTCAGGAAAAGATAAAACTGACGATGTATTGGGTAGTGGTGTCTACAGAGTCCCGTCTTCATGTGGGATATTTTCACATTGGTAGGACCCAACAAAAACCTGGTGAACGTTTGCATGTACACAAAACTTCAAAAGATCAAGTCCCTGAGATTAAAAAATAAAAATGACAAATTTGATTCTGCATTGGCCCAGCATATTTTCGAAAATCCTACACATCTTGTTCATTTTGAAGAGGCAACTTTAATATCTACTGTAAATGGCCTACCGCAATCTTTCAAAGACCTAATTGAGATAAAAAAAAATATATAAACAGGAATTTGGCTATAAATAGGGACACCGGAGATATTTCATTAAGCCCAATTTATTAAAATTTGATACTAAAAGACTCTTTTGATATTTGCACCCAATCAAATTTAAGAGAACCTATTAACATATCTAATGAAAACCGAAATGGCATAAGAGCAAAAAGTATTGCTAGGCAAAAGATTCTTGCAGAATCTCTTCGGTAAAATCCTTTTTTTTTATTGGTTTCAGCTTTGGTCTTTCATTCAGTGTTTGTTCGGATCTTGTGCAGTGAACAGCGAATGGTCAAGCTCCAAGAAACCCATCCTGCTGTTTATCAAGCCTTCCAGAATGGGATGCATTCGATCAAACGTTCCTATAGATTCTAGTCTAGGATGCCCGCAAATATTGCCCTTGAGCAGGAGCTCATGCGTTGTCACAAAACGACTTGTGGTCTTACTGACGAAAGTTGTTTAACAGAGGTTCAAATGTATTTATGTGTTCTGTCTTAACCAGTCTGTTCTGCACGAAATCTTCTGATGGAGGGTGTGTCGCAGGTTTGCTATGAAACTAGTAAACAACATAAAGAAACATTCAAGCCGAGGCAGCTAAGAGACTGTAAAGACACCCAGATCGTTATCGATTTTCTAGAAAAAGGATCACCATTTAATGGGGATCTTCAACTAAGAAACATCACCGACAGCCTACGAATCTGCCAACGTTAATTCTGCTCGAGATTTACGCCTAAAAATCATTAGCTCCATGTCTGGAAAGCTGGTCGCTGATTTTGTGTTTCGACGAAAACAACAGCCAGTTCAAATTACTACAAAGCAGAATCCAGGTGGATATTGCAAAAGACTGGACCCCACTCTCCTTTTTTAGAGGTTCATCACGCTAGCAAAGAGGATCAATCACACGATATCTGAGTAGTTTCAACACGAACACTACCCGGCATAACTTTTTGACAGTTCTTGCATGCTCCGGTCTCCAAACAAGCCAGAGTTTGCCAAGGCTATAGCAAAGGCTTGCAATCTCGAGGAGTGCTTTACTTCCCTTCTCAAAGGCACTTGATATATCATCGACGGTGGAGCTCTTCTGCACAGAATTCCATGGGCCAAAAACGAACGATAGTCCGAAATCCTTGACCCTTATGCTACTTACGTCACCCAAAAGTATCCATCTACCGCTATTGTTTATGGCGGCTACGACGGCAGAGCAACCACAAAGGATATGACCCAGACGAAGAAAATTCGTATCGGTCGTGAGATCTTTTCTAGAGCAGGTATACAGCTGAAGATAAAAAAGGATGAATTATTATCCTGCAAGAAAACAAGGCCAGGTTTACCTGCGCGTTGGCTGTTTATCTCCGATCAAAGGGCTTCGTCGTAGTCCAGGCACCAAGTGATGCAGATGTCCCAATTGTGCAAGCTGCTGTTGATTCTTCCCGGTATTACGACACTTCCGTCATTGGAGATGATACTGACCTTCTGGTTCTATTGTGTTATCATGGAGACCTATCAAGCAAGAAACTATTCTTTGCACCTGAGCCAAAGTCAAACAGAGCTCCCTGAATATGGGATATTTACAAATTGAAAGTGAAGCTGGGCCAAGAGACACGCCATCTGATTTTTTTTGCTCATGCCATCTTAGGCTGTGACTCTACTTCACGGATTCACGGTGTGAGAAAAGGCCTTGCTCTGAAGAAGCTAATGAGAGATGCCGATTTTCGTACATCAGCTGCAGTTTCATGCTGAAGTCAGCTTCGAAGGAGGAAGTAAAGGTTGCTGGAGAAGCCACTCTGCTCACGATATATGGCTCATCAAAAGAGGGAAACCTGAATGAACTCCGCAGGGAAGATTTTAAAAAGAAGGTGACCACTGCTGGCACGTTCGTCCACCCAGAATAGTTACCACCAACTTCTGTTGTGGCTGAATTCCACAGTTACGGGGTTTTCTACAACGTCCAGGTATATAGCGGAGTTCCTGATCCTCAACTTAAAGCCGAGAAATGGGGTTAGAAAAATTAACACGACTTTTTGTGTGTATTGACTACTAACGTTCTACCAGCACCTCAAAAACTTCTAAAAATCGCCACGTGCTTCTGTTAACTGGAATGTAGCTGCTTTAAAAATGGCTTAGCTTGTACTGCAGCGTGTAAAACGTGCAAAGGGACAGTATGTTCTAATTCTCCAAGAATAGAAAGCTATAACGATGAGGAGAACGTCGAAGCTTAGATGTCTGAATTAAAAGAATAAGTTGCGAATACTAGTTGGTGTTTGATTCTGTCTTTGAAATGCTCATGAAGTTCATTTGATAATTTTATCAGCTATTAAGACTAGTCAGTGTGTTGATAATAGTTTAGTTTGAGTAAGATTTTAAATGTCGGTCGCTAAAAACTAGTTTCATAGATGATTTCTGGTTTCTAGTATTTTTAATGTTTTAATAAACATCTTGCAATCCCTTTTTTAGGCCGACCCATTAGGCGACGGAATCAGCAACGATCATATTCAGGCTAACTGATTATTAGACCTCAGAATCGACAATTTAGCCAGCAAAAGATGGTCGGATAAAAAAAAATGGGGGTCACGACGACGAGAAACGTAAAAATCTCATATTGATGATTATGAAACGTTTTATATACCGTACACCAAATTTGACTCCATTTTCGCACTCATCTCGTCTTTTTAAATCGGAATAATAATTCAGTTCAAGAAAAACGAACAATTACCGGAACTTAATTTTTTTTAGAAAAGTGAGAAAACTGACACGATACACAAGAAGCGCTACTTTTTGCGTCAACCTAGAATGTGCAACTTTGGTTATGTTGTTCAGCTTTTTTTCCTCTACGACATGGTGTAAAATTATTTCTATTGTAATTTGTTTTACCAACAATCGACGAATTGGTGGACAATAAGCGCTAAAAGAATAAGTGCAAAGTGCTAAAATGTCAAATGAAAACAAAAAGTGCATATTGATGAATATGAAACGGGCATTCTAGTAGACATTACACCATGTTTATTTGATTCTTTGCTTACGGCTTTATCCGGGAAATCACTTGGACAAAGCGTGGGACGAAACGTGATATTATTTATTGCCTACGAAGGTAATGAAAGTGATGTAGCTGCCTTCTGTGCGTTAACTCGTCTTCTAAATGAGCCAACCGTAATTTAACAGCCGCCTTATTTTTTTTTTTTACCAAAAATCGACGAATTGGTGGACAATAAGTATGAAAAGAAACATGTCAAATGAAAATAAAAAGTCCATATTGATGAATATGAAACGGGTTCTCTACTAGACATTACATCAGGTTAATTTGATTTTTGGGCGCAGCTCATCATTTTATGTCAGAATAGTTGCCTTCTGATAGTATGGTGAAAAAGAGGTCACAAGGATGAGAAAGGTAAAGTCAGATATTGATGATTATGAAACTTTTTCTGATACATTGTACATCAAAATTGCTTTCATTTTCGGGCTCAGCCCTTCAGTTTACACCGGGATGATACTTCATATACGAAAAACGAACATTTACCAACGGTTCATTTTTTTTTTTTGAAAAACTGAAAAAATTGACACAAAAAGCAAAAAAAAAAAAACTAGTTTTGCGTCGACCTAGAATTTACAATTTTGGATATGTTGTTCAGCTTACTTTTCTCTTCAATATGGTGTAAAAATCATTTCTGCTGCAATTTGTTTGGGCTCAAAATCTAGCTTGCCTGTACTAAAAGCCAATGTTCCAAATGAAGTGATAAAAAAATTACTCTTTAACACCAAGGACAAGTCTACCGCTTCTTTTCCATAGTGATATTCCAGATGCTTGATTGTAACCAGGTGGGAGTACTGTCGCAGAATCATTTATTGATATATATGTGAACATTCTCTAAAGGGAAAAAAAGAAAGCAAAGTTAGTTCATTAGTGAACTTGCGAAAAACATAAAAACAAAACAAAAAATGAATAAATTATAAAAGCAAATACAGACACGTGTAGAGGGGTTGAAGATCTCCCCCCTTCAAATGTAAAGAATTTTAAGATGTTGGCATATTTCTCCGTCTAATACACATATTTCACCAATTTTGATAGTTTTGGACGAACTCGACCTCCCATGAAAGGGATTCCCATTTATGTACCTTGCACACCAATTAAGCCGCTTTTTAACTATCAGTGTCATGGCTTCAGTTTCAGGTGGAAAAAAAAATTAAAGGTATTAATAAATATACCAACCGTAATGCCAGTACCTAGCAACAATTATTACACTCAAGCTTTGTAGGTACCGTTGCCAGCCAGAAGAGCAGGGCTAGAAGCATGTAAAGTTTTATTGCATTCCTTTTTTAAGTACAAAAACTTCAAGTGCTATCCCATCTGATACAGGATTTTTTTTTAATTTGTACTAAATACAGAATAAACGTTTAAAACCTCCCGACCAGCAGGAACAAAACGAGAAACATTTCAGGAGCTAGTGATATTTTTACATAGACAGCAAAATGAATTTTAAATAGATAGAAGATTCTATCATGTTCCGAATTAGGCTCTTTCATTTTTAAAGCCCCATCCTCTAATATTTATGAAATTTTACATTTTCCGTTTTTGAGAGTGTTTTTGTCCGTCGTCAAGTTTAGGGGTGGTTTCTGCCTCAGCCGCTCTTCCTAATATATCACAGAATAATTGTTTTGATTTGTTCAAGCCCAATCTTTCGCTTGAGTTCTTTCCCTAGCTTATTTGAGTTTAGTTGTGGTATTTTCCAATTTAGTCATATTGACGTGAATAGTCTTATCATTTGTCCACTTTAGTTCTGATAAGTTGGTCTCCTATCATTAATATCTACTAGTGACGGTTTGAGTATTTACAAAAAGCTGTTTTCTCAATAGCTGCAAAGAGGCCTTCTTCTGATGGAAGTTGCCACTTGTAAAACGATAGACGGATCCTATTAAAATATTTCTCACTTTTTTTCGCGAATTGTGACTATTTCCACACCGATGTCATTATGTACGAGAATTGATTATGGGTAGGTTTTTAAATGATTTGCTTAGTAGATTACGATTAATCTCCTTTCATTTGTAAGGTTATATACCACACGGTAGCCATTTGTTTAAATTTCATGTTCATCAATGCTGTTTACTTTTTAGAATTTACTTCTGCTATACAGACTACAACCGGCTGTCCTTCTGCCGCAACTTGCTTTAATTCAGTTAACTTGGGCATTAGTTGGTCTACTTTAGCATAGCAAATACACAGTCTATGCTGTGGTATACTAGATAATTGTCTTGGATAAACTATTTTCTCCTCTAGGGTTTTGCAATGTCTAGTCAAAGCATGGAATTACTGTCGTTTGTCACAATCTGAAGCTATAATGATGATATCTGTGCAGTATGCGCAATGCTTCGAAAACTTCATCGGATCTACTTTTGAAGCTAGCGGTTCGTTTGCCAGTACCTCGGCGCTCCTGGCCTCAGTTTTTGCAAGGATCTCTCTCCTTCACCTTGACCCAGGAGATTTGTAGAAGTAGGAGGTCTATGTCTCCTAAGATTATAGTTTCTGACGTCGAAATCAATTGTTTCTTGTTTTTCATATGAGGCTTGAACTGTTTGACTTTTCAGTGTGAGTTATGACTTGTCAGTTTCGATTAGGAAAGGTGGTCTTTGAGTATTTTTAGGCTTAACTAAACTTCCTGATCCTTTGTGATCTTAATTTCACATCATTCTGAATGATTCCACAGTATTTGTTCATTGTTTTTTTTTTGTTTTTTTTTTTTGTTTTTTCAAAACTTAACAAGTTAATTGATTAACATTATTTGCAGATTGACTAAAGGGAAACAATCCTACCTTTTACTGACCAAAGACAATTTGTAAACCTCAAATCCACTTCAGCTTCCCCTTACCTTGTACATATTATAAACTCGATTAGAAAAATTATAGAAAAGCCTAATACTTGGCTAAATATAACTTCCACGATCTCCAAGAAATATTTGATCTTATTCACCACAATATAATAGTTGAGAAACTTGTCACTGAACTCAACATTAACTCTTTCCTGGAGAAATGGGTTGCCTCCTTCTAATCAAATATATTACAAGTAGTCAAATATCTGAATCACCATTCCATTTTTCTCTCTGGTCAAAAGAGAGCATCCTAAGGTACTCTTCTTGGCCTCTCCTTTTCTCAGTTATGGTTAAAAGCCTATCTAAGGAACTTCGTGATAGTTGGAAATATGTCGATGACCTAACCGTTGTTAAAACAGGCAATAGAAATTTAATAAGGAACCCTCTGAGCATCCACACTGATATTTCGCATGATGCCACGGACTTTGACATGAGAGTAAACCCATCTTAATCCATGATAATATAGATTTGTTTCCTTAAATCCCTGCAACGTTTCCTTTATTTCATCCCTCCTGAAATGGTTAAAGAATTATTTATTCTCTCAGCTTATTTTTGCATTCATTAGCCAGTTTTAAGTGGCTCCTGATCTTTCTTCTTTTCTTTTAACAACGAAAGAGGATTTCGGCCCTTTGGGGCTTGTAATAGCAATCTTTTAAACTAAACATCTTATCTACCCAGCACCCCCTTATAGTTTCAACTTGATAACCTTTTTCACTCCTGATACAATGCAGATGCACTTTTTTGACAGCCTGGATGCAAAAAGCGTCTGCTGATTTAGTTCTATATCCTCCTCAACATTCCTTGAAAGTTGCACTTTTACACCCTTAGTCATTCTGAGCTATTGAAGCTACGTCCTTTTGACGACCTAATAGCAAATGGTGTCTTTCGATTTAATTCAAAATCCCCTAAGACATTCCATGAAAGTTTCAACTTAATAACCTTAGCCATCCTGAGGCACTGCAGATGCGCCCTTTTGACTACCTGAATACAGGTAGTGCTTTTAATTTAGTTCGACATCCTTCTCAACATTTTGGGAAATTTCAACATGATTCCCTTAGCGGTTTCTGAGATATTACAGATACACTCTATTGACGACGGGATGTATATACTGTGTTTAGATTTGGTTCAACACCCCCCCCCCAACTCAATATGCATTGTAAGTTTCAAATTAATACTCTAAGCCATTCCTGAGATTTTGCAGATAAATCCCTCTGACAATCTGGGTGCATATAGTGTCTTTTTATTTAGTTCAACATCTCCTGACTGTTCCCTGAAAGTTTCAAGTTGATATCATTTGTTGTTCCTGAGATATTCAGAGATGCCCATTTGACAACATGTGCGCAAATAGTCTTTTCAATTGATTCAAAAGCCTCTCAACATGTCAGTAGTAAGCGCCCAATTCGTTGAAAACCTACATTCAAACCTACGCCTGAGGCATGGATATGTGTGTAAGTTTTCAACGAATTGCGTTCCTTCCGGTTTTTCTGGTAGGTAATTATAATCTAGAGGTCAATACATCTTTCAAAGAGGAACGAGTACGCAATACCGGTCCTAGTCTGATTGATTTTTTTGACAATTGCAGTTAGTCAAGACGAGTTTGTTAAAAATTTGTTGTTGCTAAAGCTAACTCTCATTGAAAAAAGGGTTATAAAGCTTTTTGTTTTTGATAAGAATTGCACAATGAATGTATCGTTTGACGTTGGCATTTTTTATGAGCCAATCAGAGGTTGTTCAATATACGATAACTTGATTTGTGGTTGGGATTTGAGTAAAAGAAATGGTTATGTTATTTGCTTGCGTGTATAGGAATTCCCATGTTATTTGCTTGCATGTATAGATAGTCCCTTGTTATTTGCTTGCATGTATAGGAATTCCCATGTTATTTGCTTGCATGTATAGGAAGTCCCATGTTATGTGCTTGCTTGTATATGAATTCCCTTGTTATTTGCTTGCATGTATAGGAATTCCCATGTTATTTGCTTGCGTGTATAGGAATTCCCATGTTATTTGCTTGCATGTATAGGAATTCCCATGTTATTTGCTTGCATGTATAAGAATTCCAATGCTATTTGCTTGCGTGTATAGGAATTCCCATGTTATTTGCTTGAGTGTATAGGAATTACCTTGTTATTTGCTTGAATGTATAGGAATCCCCAAGTTATTTGCTTGCGTGTATAGGAATTCCCTTGTTATTTGCTTGCATGTATAGGAATTCCCATGTTATTTGCTTGCGTGTATAGGAATTCCCATGTTATTTGCCTGCATGTATAGGAATTACCATGTTATTTGTTTGCGTGCATAGGAATTCACAGGTAATTTGATTGCATGTATATTAAATCAAAGGGAAAATGAGTGCATGAATAGGAATTCCCACGGTATTTTGATTGAGTGTATAGGAATTCCAATGTTATTTGCTTGCGTGTATAGGAATTCCCATGTTATTTGCTTGCATGTATAGGAATTCCCTTGTTATTTGCTTGCATGTACAGGAATTCCCATGTTATTTGCTTTCATTTATATGATTTCACATGTTATTTGCTTGCTTGTATAGGAATTCCAATGTTATTTGCTTGCTTGTATAGTAATTCCCATGTTATTTGCTTGCATGTATAGGAATTCACTTGTTATTTGCTTGCATGTATAGGAATTCCCATGTTATTTGCTTGCTTGTATAGGAATTCCAATGTTCTTTGCTTGCGTGTATAGGAATTCCCATGTTATTTGCTTGCGTGTATAGGAATTCCCTTGTTATTTGCTTTCATGTATAGGAATTCCCAAGTTACTTGCTTGCGTGTATAGGAAGTCCCGTGTTATTTGCGCGCATGTAGAGGAATTCCAATGTTATTGGCTTGCTTGTATATGATTTCCCATGTTATTTGCTTGCATGTATAGGAATTCACATGTTATTTGCTTGCGTGTATAGGAATTCCCATGTTATTTGCTTGCATGTATAGGAACTCCCATGTTAGTTGGTTGGATGTATAGGAATTTCCCCGTTATTGTGCTTTCGTGTATAGGAATTCCCATGTTATTTGCTTTCGTGCATAGGAATTCCCATGTTATTTTCTTGCTTGTATAGGAATTCCCATGTTATTTGCTTGCATTTATAGGAATTCCCAATGTATTTGCCTGCACGTATAGGAATTCCCACGTTATTTTGATTGCGTGTATAGGAATTCTCCTGTTATTTGCTTGCGTGTATAGGAATTCCCATGATATTTTATTGCATGTATAGGAATTCCCTTGTAATTTGCTTGCGTGTATAGGAATTCCCATGCTATTTTAAGGGCTTATGTGCCCCCTTCCTATGCTATTCCAGGAGCTTATGTTCCTTTCTATGCTATTATAAGGGCTTTTCCGTTTGGTTTTTCTTTACTTGGCCCCGAAGGAACCCCCCGGTCCTCAAAGGTTCTCTAGGCTCCCAAAGGGGCCGTGGTTTACCTTGTAACTTTTACATTCTCTTGATTTTCAAAGTTCCGTTTGAAGGACTCTGTTGTTTTAAGCCAGTGTGATTTTTTCTTTACATGGTGTTCGTTCAAAAAAGCGAGACTTTCTGTTCAATAAATAATTCTTATATTTTTTCCGTTCAATTGAAGGCGAGGATTTCTGTTAAATAAATAATTGTTATACCTTTTAAAATGACTTCACGGGGGTTTGAGGGGGCTCTGTTGTTTAGAAGGACTAAATTTTTTGAAAAGGGCAATTACTCCTTTAGTTTACGAGATTTGCGAATTTTTTGCGAAAATATATTTGTGTAAAGGAATTTCGATGGTTAAGAATGCCTCACGGGTAATTAAAGAATGGGATGCTTGCATCAACAATACAAAGAATATGCTATTATACTTAATAGATTTGACGCTTACAAGAGACATTTCTAGAAAGTATTGAATAGCTTAATTGAAAAGTAACGATAGAATGACATTGTGACTTGACCTAGCTTTACCTTGCCGATGTGGTCTGTATAATACATAAGTAACGTTTGAAAAGTATTGTCAATTTAAAAAGAAATGGCTGAAAAGTGTTTTGAGGGGGATAGGTTGCATGGATGGTTTAGTGGCACGAGAGTTCAGTTAAAGGGGATACGGTTGCACGGGGGTTTTGGTTATACAGGGGGTCAGTGACAAGGGGGATACAGGTGCACGGGGGTTGAGTTAAATGGGAATTGAGTTCCACGAGAGTAGTGCTTTGTCGTGGTTTAGCCGTGAGGTCCCTTACCACAACCCCAAAGGGCTCCGATCCCCCCACTCCACCCCTGAAGGAACCCCCCGGTCCTCAAGGATTCCGTGTGGTTTGTCTTTACTTGGTGTTCATTAAAAACAA
The DNA here is from genome assembly GCF_049724085.1 of Artemia sp. Qi Xiang Cuo. Lineage (NCBI taxonomy): Eukaryota > Metazoa > Arthropoda > Branchiopoda > Anostraca > Artemiidae > Artemia > Artemia sp. Qi Xiang Cuo. The sequence continues at coordinate 41,303,540 of NC_142801.1, forward strand.
AATTTTTGTTGTAAATAAGTAGTTCTTGTATCTTTTAAAATAACTTTACGGGGTTTGAGAGACTCTGTTGCCTGATTCCATGTGGTTTTTCTTCTTATCAGTAGAGAAACTCAATATCCTAAAAGTGTTTAATTAAAACTTTTTTAAAAATTAGAAATTTTTAGACTTTATTTATTTTTTTCTTTTTGTACATAATCTAAAATGTCAAAATATGCTTACAGTTCTAACAATTGAGCTCTGTGATTGGTCAGACACACTATGTGACTTTCCCACTGGTATTCTATGACCGGTTATTGACACTACCTTATCGATTGTATGTATTAAATCAGTATTTTTTACGCAGTGGAACGATAAACACATAAGTCATATCTTTAAAAAAAAAGTGAAGATGGAGCATTTTAATAAAGTGTGTTTACATAACAAGGTTATTGTAGCATTGAATGCTGACAAAGAGAAGTATTTAAACTTTGAAACAAGTACAGGTGGTAGCACTATTGGAAATGTATGCATGCATTGTCATGACAGTAAGGAATTAAATTTCTTTGGAATACCGAAAAAATTCAACTCTTATGTTGGTGGTTATGCGAGATTGAGATCTCCAGAGATGATTGCACTCAAAGAGAATGCCAACATAAAAAAATCGTTGATGATAGAGGACTAGTCCTTGCTACTGTTGCAGGTAACACATTACCTACTGAAACATCCAATCGTCACCTTTAGGGTATTAGCATTCAACGGAAGATCAATAAAAGAAAGACCTACTCTTCTATTAATATCGTAAACCATACTTATCTACGTGCCGAAACTGTTCCCTGTGTAAAAATAATGTGATAATAGACAGTGAAATTACCAGAAAAATAAAAAGGGCATTGTCAGAAAATATCACGATGGAATATAAAAATGAATCGACGAAAAACAAATCACCAGCAAACGTTACTGCCATTGATCAAACAGTCAATAAACCAAATTATACCAAAGACGAAAAGCATATTGAGCCTGTTGATGAAACACCATTAAAAATTGTGTATGACTGAAAATGGAATAATGATTATGCTACTAATCACGAACTAAGAGATGACAATAGCTATAATATCAAGATAGAACCTGGTGAACTATATTACGGAACAGATTCAAAATGTCCAAAGTTAATCATTAATAATAATAATGTATCATAATATATTTTTTGTATTAATATTCTACATAGCATTATTTCATTAAAAATATATTACGCATTACATTGTTATGTGTTCATTATTTTTAGAGTAAGCTAGCATATTAAACGTTTAGAATGTCTAATAAAACGTCGGAGATGTAAGAAAAGGAATTTGCATACATCTATTGTCAGACACATGGGAACAAATTCTTTCTTGAATTCGCCTCCTGGGTAAATAAAAAAGACAGTTCATTAAAGAAATTATGACGAAATTCTAAGTAAGCAACAAACTCTTTCTTGAAGTTACCTCATGTATACAGAATCCAGAAATTTCATTTAAAAAATTATCAAAAATTTTAAGTAAGTAGCAAATTCATTCAAAAATATGTTAATACGTTTAAGCAATAAATATCTTTAAGCTTAACCCGTCTTTATTCTATAGAATAGTTTTAATCATTTCATTAAATTATGAAGAAATTGTAAGTAAGTAACAATAGCTTTCTTGAATTCGCTTCCTGGACACAATACAGATATTTAATTCAAGAAATCATAATAAAATCGCAAGTAAGTAATAAAGTCTTTATTGTTTTCACCTATTGGATACACAATACTGAAATTTCATTCTAGAAATTATGAAGGAATTGTAAATAGGTAACACACTCATGTTACCTCATGGATACACAATGCATAAATTTCATTTAAGAAATTATCAAAAATTTTAATTTATTATTAAATTATTTCTTGAATTCAACTCCTGTCTCAATAAAAAATACAGTTCATTAAATAAATTATGAAAAAATTTTAAGTAAGTAACAAATTCCTTCTTGAATTCACATGCTGAATAAACAAAAAATACATTTCGTTCGAGAAATTATGACAAAATTCCAAGTAAGTAACAAACTCTTTATTGTTTTCATGACTTAGATACAAGATGTAGAAATTTAATTCAAGATATCATTAAAAAATTTATCAGTAAGTAACAATTTCTTTCTTGAAGTCAACTCTTGGATACACAATGCGGAAATTTCATTTAAGAAATTATGAAAAAAACAAATTTCTTTCTTGAAGTCAACTCTTGGATACACAATACAGAAATTTCATTCAAGAAATTATGAAAATATTTGTAAGTAAGTAACAAACTCTTTTTGTTTTCACCTCTTGGATATACAGTACAGATACTTCATTCAAGAAATTATGAAAAAATCGCAAGTAAGTAACTTTTTTTTCTATTTATCAAAAACAATTTTCACTTAGCTACACGATGTAGAAATTTAATTCAAGAAATTGGGAAAAAATTCTCATTAAGTAACAATTTCTTTCTTGAAGTCAACTCAGGGATACACAATATGGAAATTTCCTTCAAGAATTTCATTACATGGATACACCATGTGGAAATTTGATTCAATAAACTATGAAAAAAGTATCCGTAAGTAGAAATGTCTTTCTTGACCTCATCTCTTGGATACACGCTGAGGAAATTTAATTCAAGAAATTATTAAAATATTTGTAAGTAAGTAACAAACTCTTTATTGATTTCACCTCTTGGATATACAGTACAGATATTTCATTCAAGAAATTATTAAAAAATCGTAAGTAACTAACTTTTTTTTTCTCTTTATCACACACAATTTTCACTTAGCTAACTTATGTAGAAATTTAATTCAAGAAATTATTGAAAAATTCTCAGTAAGTAACAATTTCTTTCTTGAAGTCAACTCTTGGATACGCAATACGGAAATTTCATTCAAGAAATTATGAAAAAATTGTAACTAAGTAGCAAATTCTTTCTTGAATTTAGCTGTTGGACAAACAAAAAAGACATTTCGTTCAAGAAATTATGACAAAATTCTAAGTAAGTAACAAACTCTTTATTGTTTTTACGAGTTAGATATACGACATAGAAATTAAATTCAAGAAATTATGAAAAAATTCTCAGTCTAAGTAGCAAATTCTTTCTTGAATTCACCTGTTGGATAAACAAAAAAAAACATTTCGTTCAAGAAATTATGACAAAATTCTAAGTAAGTAACAAACTATTTATTGTTTTCACGATTTATATATACTACTTAGAAATTTAATTAAATAAATTTTGAAAAAATTATAAGTATAAGTAGCAAATTCTTTCTTTAATTCACCTTTTGGATAAACAAAAAAAAAAAAAAAAAGACATTTCGTTCAAGAAATTATGACAAAATTCTAAGTAAGTAACAAACTTTATTGTTTTAACGAGTTATATATACGATGTAGAAATTAAATTCATGAAATTATGAAAATATTCTCAGCAAGTAACCATTTCTTTCTTGAAGTCAACTCTTGGATACACAATACGGGAAATTTAATTCAAGAAATTATGGAAATATTTGTAAGTAAGTAACACACTCTTTATTAATTTCACCTATTAGATATACAGTACAGATACTTCATTCAAGAAATTATCAAAAAATCGCAAGTAAGTAACTTTTTTTTCTCTTTATCACAAACACTTTTCACTTAGCTACACGATGTTGAAATTTAATTAAAGAAATTATGAAAAAATTATCAGTAAGTAAAAATTTCTTTCTTTAAGTCAACTCTTGGATACACACAATACGGAAATTTCATTCAAGAAATTATAAAAAATATTTGTAAGTAAGTAACAAGCTCTTTATTGATTTCACCTCTTGAATATACAGTACAGATACTTCATTCAAGAAAGGTGATTAAACATGTTTTGAAACTACATGCTATTTGTATGCCTTTCCTTGGCACCTTTCCAAACGAGCGGGGTTTCCCCACTGGTTCCTACACATTGCAAAAAAGTGAGCAGTACAAAAACTCCACGTTTTCAACCAGACTGGTATTTAGGGACCAATCAGGAGAGATATGCAAAGTCGACATAGCTTTATTTCATTTTCTTTAAGGTTCATTTAGACGAGGTTACGTGCGCGCACGTAACCTCGTCTAAATGATCCTTAAAGAAAATGAAATAAAGCTATGTCGACTTTGCATGTCTCTCCTGATTGGTCCCTAATAAACCAGTCTGGTTGAAAACGTGGAGTTTTCGTACTGCTCACTTTTTTGCAATGTGTAGGAACCAGTGGGGAATCCCCGCTCGTTTGGAAAGGTGCCAAGGAAAGGCATACAAATAGCATGCAGTTTCAAAATGTGTTTAATCACGTTTCTTGAATGAAGTATCTGTACTGTATATTCAAGAGTTGAAATCAATAAAGAGCTTGTTACTTACTTACAAATATTTTTTATAATTTCTTGAATGAAATTTCTGTATTGTGTGTATCCAAGAGTTGACTTAAAGAAAGAAATTGTTACTTACTGAGAATTTTTTCATAATTTCTTGAATTAAATTTCTACATCGTGTAGCTAAGTGAAAATTGTTTGTGATAAAGAGAAAAAAAAAGCTACTTACTTGAGATTTTTTCATAATTTCTTGAATGTAGTATCTGTACTGTATATCCAAGAGGTGAAATTAATAAAGAGTTTGTTACTTACTTACAAATATTTTCATAATTTCTTGAATGAAATTTCCCGTATTGTGTATCCAAGAGTTGACTTCAAGAAAGAAATGGTTACTTACTGAGAATTTTTTCATAATTTCATGAATTTAATTTCTACATCCTACATCTAACTCGTGAAAACAATAAAGTTTGTTACTTACTTAGAATTTTGTCATAATTTCTTGAACGAAATGTCTTTTTTTGTTTTTTTTTTTTTATACAAAAGGTGAATTCAAGAAAGAATTTGATAATTAGAATTATAATTTTTTAATAATTTCTTTAATTAAATTTCTACTTCGTATATCTAACTCGTGAAAACAATAAAGTTTGTTACTTACTTAGAATTTTGTCTTAATTTCTTGAACTAACTTTTTTTTTTGTTTATCCAACAGGTGAATTCAAGAAAGAATTTGCTACTTAGACTGAGAATTTTTTAATAATTTCTTGAATTTAATTTCTATGTCGTATATCTAAGTCGTGAAAACAATAAAGAGTTTGTTACTTGCTTAGAATTTTGTCATAATTTCTTGAATGAAATGTCTTTTTTGTTTGTCAGACGGCTAAATTCAAGAAAGAATTTTCTACTTAGTTACAATTTTTTCATAATTTCTTGAATGAAATTTCCGTATTGCGTATCAAAGAGTTGACTTCAAGAAAGAAATTGTTACTTACTGAGAATTTTTCAATAATTTCTTGAATTAAATTTCTACATCATTTAGCTAAGTGAAAATTGTTTGTGATAAAGAGAAAAAAAAAGTTACTTACTTACGATTTTTTAATAATTTCTTGAATGAAGTATCTGTACTGTATATCCAAGAGGTAAAATCAATAAAGAGTTTGTTACTTACTTACAATTATTTTCATAATTTCTTGAATGAAATTTCCATATTGTGTATCCAAGAGATGACTTCAAGAAAGAAATTTTTACTTACTAAGAATTTTTTATAATTTCTTGAATCAAATTTCTACATCGTGTATCTAAGTCATGAAATTCTTGAATGAAATTTCCGTATTGTGTATCCATGAGTTGACTTCAAGAAAAAAATTGTTACTTACTGATAATTTTTTCCTAAGGTATTTAAATAAATTTAAACTAATTTAATAAAAGTTAATATTTATTGTTTTAAATTGAAAAAAAAAAGTTACTTAATGTCGATTTTTTCAAAAATTATTTAATTTATTTTATTTGCTTTCTAAAACATAGGTGTAATAGAAAAGAGTATGTTACTTACTTATATAACTTATCAAATATTAACTTATTCATTGTATTATTTTTTCATAACAGATTTTACTTAATGAAAGAAATTTTTTTTTTTCATAATTTACTATTTTTAATTTCCGTATAGTGTTTAATATATGTTAATTAAAGAACTAAATTGCTAATTAATGAGATTTTTTTCATTATATATTGAATTAAATTTCTACATCATGTATCTAAGTCATGAAAACAATAAAGAGTTTGTTACTTACTTGGAATTTTGTCATAATTTCTCGAACGAAATGTCTTTTTGTTTATCCAGCAGGTGAATTCAAGAAGGAATTTGTTACTTACTTAATATTTTTTCATAATTTCTTTAATGAAATGTCTTTTTTATTTACCCAGGAGGCGAATTCAAGAAAGAATTTGCTACTTACTTAAAATTTTTGATAATTTCTTAAATGAAATTTATGCATTGTGTATCCATGAGGTAACATGAGTGTGTTACCTATTTACAATTCCTTCATAATTTCTAGAATGAAATTTCAGTATTGTGTATCCAATAGGTGAAAACAATCAAGACTTTATTACTTACTTGCGATTTTATTATGATTTCTTGAATTAAATATCTGTATTGTGTCCAGGGAGCGAATTCAAGAAAGCTATTGTTACTTACTTACAATTTCTTCATAATTTAATGAAATGAATAAAACTATTCTAAAGAATAAAGACGGGTTAAGCTTAAAGATATTTATTGCTTAAACGTATTAACATATTTTTGAAAGAATTTGCTACTTACTTACAATTTGTGATAATTTCTTAAATGAAATTTCTGCATTGTGTATCCATGAGGTAACTTCAAGAAAGAGTTTGTTGCTTACTTAGAGATTCGTCATAAATTTCTTGAATGAAATGTCTTTTTTTATTTATACATGAGGTAAATTCAAGAATGAATTTGTTGCCATGTGTCTGAAAATAGATGTATGCAAATTCCTTTTCTTACATCTCAGACGTTTTATTAGACATTCTAAACGTTTAATATGCTAGCTTACTCTAAAAATAATGAACACAAAACAATGTAATGCATAATATATTTTTAATGAAATAATGCTATGTAGAATATTAATACAAAAAATATATTACGATACATTATTAATATAAATGATTAACTTTGGAAATTTTGAATCTGTTCCATAAAATAGTTCACCATGTTCTCTCTTGATATTATAGCTATTGTCATCTCTTAGTTCGTAATCAGTAGCATAATCATTATTCTATTTTGAGTCATACACAATTTTTACTGGTGTCTCATCAACAGGCTCAATATTCTTTTCGTCTTTGGTATTATTTGGTTCAATGACGGTTTGATCACTGGCAGTAACGTTTGGTGGTGCTTTGTTTTTCATCGATTCATCTTTATATTCCATAGTGATATTTCCTGCCAATGACCTTTTCATTTTTATGGTAATTTCACTGTCTATTATCACATTATTTTTACACAGGGAACAGTTTCGGCACGTAGATAAGATATGGTTTACGATATTAGTAGAAGAGTAGGCCTTTCTTTTATTGATCTTCCGTTGAATGCTAATACCCGAAAGGTGACAATTGGATGTATCAGTAGGTAATGTGTTACCTGCAACAGTAGCAAGGACTTGTCCTCTATCATCAATGATTATTTTTATGTTGGCATTCTCTTTGAGTGCAATCATCTCTGGAGATCTCAATCTCGCATAACCACCAACATAAGAGCTGAATTTTTTCGGTATTCCAAAGAAATTTAATTCCTTACTGTCATGACAATGCATGCATACATTTCCAATAGTGCTACCGCCTGTACTTGTTTCAAAGTTTAAATACTTCTCTTTGTCAGCACTCAATGCTACAATAACCTTGTTATGTAAACACACTTTATTAAAATGCTCCATCTTCCCTTTTTTTTTTTTAAAGATATGACTTATGTGTTTATCGTTCCACTGCGTAAAAAATACTGATTTAATACATACAATCGATAAGGTAGTGTCAAATAACCGGTCATAGAATACCAGTGGGAAAGTCACATCGTGTCTCTGACCAATCACAGAGCGCAATTGTTAGAACTGTAAGCATATTTTGACATTTTAAGTTATGTACAAAAAGAAAAAAATAAATAAAGTTGAAAAATTTCGAAGTTTTAAAAAAGTTTGAATTAAACACTTTTAGGATATTGAGTTTCTTTACTGAAAAGAAGAAAAACCACATGGAATCAGGCAACAGAGTCTCTCAAACCCCGTAAAGTTATTTTAAAAGATAAAAGAACTACTTATTTACAACAAAAATTTCGTTTTTAATGAACACCACGTAAAGACAAACCACACGGAATCCTTGAGGACCGGGGGGTTCCTGCGGGGGTGGGGTGGGGGGATCGAAGCCCTTTGGGGTTGTGGTAAGGGACCTCACGGCTAAACCATGACAAAGCACTACTCTCGTGGAACTCAATTCCCATTTAACTCAACCCCCGTGCAACTGTATCCCCCTTGTAACTGACCCCCTGTATAACCGAAACCCCCGTGCAACTGGATCGCTATTAACTGAACCCGCGTGCAACACAACCCGCCATGCAACCCAACCCCCGCAAAACACTTTTCAGCCATTTCTTTTTAAATTGACAATACTTTTCAAACGTTACTTATGTATTATACAGACCACATCGGCGATGTAAAGCAAGGTCAAGTCACAATGTCATTCTATCGTTATTTTTCAATTAAGCTATTCAATACCTCCTAGCAATGTCTCTTGTAAGCGTCAAATCTATTAAGTATAATAGCATATTCTTTGTATTGTTGATGCAAGCATCCCATTCTTTAATTACCCGTGAGGCATTCTTAACCATCGCAATACCTTTACGCAAATATATTTTCGCAAATAATTCGCAAATCTCGTAAACTAAAGAAGTAATTACCCTTTTCAAAAACATTAGTCCTTCTAAACAACAGAGCCCCCTCAAACCCCCGTGAAGTCATTTTAAAAGGTATAACAATTATTTATTTAACAGAAATCCTCGCCTTCAATTGAACGGAAAAAATATAAGAATTATTTATTTAACAGAAATTCTCGCTTTTTTGAACGAACACCATGTAAAGAAAAAATCACACTGGCTTAAAACAACAGAGTCCTTCAAACGGAAATTTGAAAATCAAGATAATTTAAAAGTTACAAGGTAAACCACGGCCCCTTTGGGAGCCTAGAGAGCCTTTGAGGACCGGGGGGTTCCTTTGGGGCCAAGTAAAGAAAAACCAAACGGAAAAGTCCATATAATAGCATATAAAGGAACATAAGCTCCTGGAATAGCATAGGAAGGGGACACATAAGCCCTTAAAATAGCATGGGAATTCCTATACACGCAAGCAAATAACATGGGAATTCCTATACATGCAAGCAAATAACATGGGAATTCCTATACACGCAAGCAAATAACATGGGAATTCCTATACACGCAAGCAAAATAACGTGGGAATTCCTATAAGTCCAAGAAAATAACATGGGAGTTCCTATACATGCAAGCAAATAACATGGGAATTCCTATACATGCAAGAAAATAACATGGGAATTCCTATGCAAGAAAGCAAATAACATTGGAATTCCTATAAAAGCAATCAAAAAAAATTGGCAATACATAAAACTCCAAGAAAAAAAAATGGTAGTTCATATAAAAGAAAGCAAAAAAATAGTTAATTCCTATACACGAAAGCAAATAACTTTTGAATTCATATACATGCAAGCAAATAACTTGGGAAATCATATACAAGCAAGCAAATAACATGGGAATTCCTATACAAGCAAGCACATAACAAGGGAATTCCTATACACGCAAGCAAATAACATGAGAATTCCTATACATGAAAGCAAATAACATGGGAAGTCCTATACACGCAAGCAAATAACATGGGAATTCCTATACACGCAAGCAAATAACATAGGAATTCCTATACAGGCAAGCAAATAACATGGTAATTCCTATACATGCTAGCAAATAACAAGGGAATTCCTATACAAGCAAGCAAATAACAAGGGAATTCCTATACAAGCAAGAAAATAACATTTGAATAACTATACAAGCAAGCACATAAAAAGGGAATTACTATACAAGCAAGCAAATAACATGGGTATTCCTTTACACGCTATCAAAATAACCTGGGAATTCCTATACATGCAATCAACTAAAAATTGTTTTCATATACATTAAAGAATTTAAGATTTTAATTAATATACTCTCAAGCATATAAAAGCGGAATTCATATTCACGCAATCATATAACATGGGAATTCCTATACATGCAAGCAAATAACATGGAAACTCCTATACAAGCAAGCAAATAACAAGCGAATTCCTATACATGCAAGCAAATAACTTGGGAATTCCTATACATGCAAGCAAATAACAAGGGAATTCCTATACACGCAAGCAAATAACATGGGAATTCCTATACAAGCAAGCAAATAACATAGGAATTCTTATACATGCAAGCAAATAACATGGGAATTCCTATACATGCAAGCAAAAAACAAGGGAATTCCTATACATGCAAGCAAATAACATGTGAATTCCTATACATGCAAGCAAATAACATGGTAATTCATATATATGCAATCAAATAACAAGGGAATACCTATACACGCAATCAAATAAAAAGTTAATTAATCTACAAGCAAGCACAAAACAAGGGAATATCTATACCTGCAAGCAAATAACACGGGAATTCCTATACACGCAAGCAAATAACATAACTATTTCTTTTATTCAAATCCCAACCACAAATCAAGTTATCGTATATTTAACAAACTCTGATTGGCTCATAAAAAATGCCCACGTCAAACGATACATTCATTGTGAAATTATTATCAAAAACAAAAAGCTTTATACCCCTTTTTTCCAATGAGAGTTAGCTTTAGAAACGACACATTCCTAACAAACTATTCTTGACTAAAGGCAATTGTCCAAAAAATCAATCACACTAGGACCGGTATTGCGTACTCGTTCCTCTTTGAAAGATGTATTGACCTCTAGATTAGAATTACCTACCAGAAAAACCGGAAGGAACGCAATTCGTTGAAAACCTACACACATATCCATGCCTCAGGCGTAGGTTTGAATGTAGGTTTTCAACGAATTGGGCGCTTACTACTCATGTCCAGAAAGTTTAAGCTCAATACCCTAAGATACATGATTTTGACAATCTGGATAAATATATTGTCTGATGATTTAGTTCAATACCCCCTCAAAATTCCATGAAAGTTTCATTTTAATAACCTGAGCCTTTTCAGAACCTAGGATCTTAATACTCTGAGCCTTTTCAGAACCTACAAAGTAATTGGAAGGAGGCTGGTTACCCTCCAATAACTTTTCACTCTTAAAAAGGGCACTACAACTTTCAATTTCCAATCAAACGAGCGCCCCTCCACCGAAGTTTCTACAAACACTCCTTCCATACATAGTGGTCTGGGAAAAAGGAAAATAAATGATAGATTGAAGCCACTTCGCTCTTTACTTAGGCAGCAGTATTATGCTGCCTACGATTCCAATGGCAACTTCTTTAGCCTTAGAGGCTGAAAATTACATATAAGATTTTAGGAGAGTTAATGCTGGCAGTAAAATGAACTTAGAAGTTCTATTGAAAATTCACTAAAAATATAGGAATAAGGCAGGGAAAAACGTCACTAGGGAGAAAATGAATCAGTAAGCTAGTGTAAAAGGAACATAAAAACTGAATAAAATACACCAATTCTAATGCCAAGTTTATGCTTGGTTACACCATATTATGTTACAATGTAACATGAACTTTTTTTTCTTCCAAGATTAATGCAGCAATTATTTTCTTTTCTGCTACAAAACATGGAAAGCTATCTAAGTGGTACTACTAGAACCAATAAAAGAAACAATCAACCAAATATTGAGAACTTAGGCTTCGGCTACTAATAGTTACTTACCAGTAGTTAATTGATAGGTCATGTATGAGTACTTGTACTTTTTAATGTCATGCCATTTTTAGAGTTGGTTTTCCTTTTACTGTGTTGTAGAAACAACACTTTGATTTGGTCCTGTTTCCTTTTTTCCATATGCTACTGATTTCAGTTTATTGCGTAAAACTGGTAAGGGTCTATTCCCCACAGTTTTTACAGAAAAAAAGAACCATATTTGATTGATGAATATATTATTAATTTTGGAAAACTAAATATTATTTTTGCCTTGGGTCCTGTTTCCTTTTTTCCATATGCTACTGATTTCAGTTTATTGCGTAAAACTGGTAAGGGTTTTTTAGTTTCCACAGTTTTTACAGAAAAAAAGAACCATATTTGATTGATAAATATATTATTAATTTTGGAAAACTAAATATTATTTTTGCCTTGGACCAAAAGGATGGTCTGTCCATTCCGAGCCAGAACCTACAGTAGAACTATATGAGCAGAAGTAGAGCTTTATAATCTATGTCAGAGAAGACCATCTGACTTTATTCTACCAAGCTTTCATCCCTTCAGGCCATGTTTCTGCCTTTGAATGGAAAGCTATGTTCAAGCAGGCAAGCAAGGATGGGACCAATTTCGAACTGAAGTCAGGTTGAAACCTAAAGTGCTTAAGATCTGCAACAGTTCTCTAACCATATAACCAAAAAATTTTCTTACAATAATCAATGGGAAATTTTTGAGATCTAGAAAAGGAGCATTTTTCCACAAGTCCAAAAGTATGGCCATCTACTTTTAAAGTCATTTTTGTTTGTGATTTAGGTTGAGTTTGCTATTTTATTTTCTATGTTTGAGACCGAGGTAAAGAAATGACATTATTCGCATTGCTAATGCGAATATTGCATTGCTAATGAAACTAGAGCTTACAATTAGCTCCTTTCTTAGTAGTGGTATTAGAATGTTGGATCATTACAAGAAAATCAAATCTGAACTAAGAAAGATACATTATCTTTAAATGCTTGCTTATAATACTTGAAGGGAAGGTTGAGAAGGTATGATAATAGAATACTAATCGCTCATTTTATGACTAAAAGGGTATCAGATATAGTAGTAAATGCCCCTATAGAACCGACTGACGGTGATACTAGTGACTCGGATTAATTTTACTTACAGTTACAGGAGCAAATAGACAGGGTCCAAGGCAGAAATATGGTATTTTTAATAGATTTTAACGCCGAGGTTGGTAGAAATAGGGATATATGGTATCCTAGCCTAGTTAAATTTGGTGTAGAAAAAGAAAACAGTAATGGCTACAGACTTTTGCAATTTTGTAGGTATAACAATCTAGCAATACAGTGTTTGGTCATAAAATGGCCCATAACTTGACTTGGTATTCACGTGATGGTAAGACAGCTAACCTTATTGATTATGTTATGGTAAACCAAAGACTGGCAGGATCAATACAAGATACTAGGGTATATAGTTATTGATGCTAAAAGTAAAGACCACCATCTAGTAGTGTCTAGGGTTAATTTAAAGCTGAAATAACGGAGGGGTAACTACCTCCCGGGAAGTTATGATGTTGGTAGACTCCAGGATGAGAATTTGAGAGAAACTTTCCAGGAACAGTTGAATACTAAACTTCTGAGTTTTAAATTTGAAAATGTGGAAGATGGTTGAAATGATTTTCGAGAAATAATTTCTGAAGTTGCTGAAGGTGTCTTAGGGAAAAAAGTTAGAACTGCAGCTAAGAATATTAGTGAAAAGGCTTTATGTTTAATAGAGAGGAGAAGGGGCTTGTACAAGAATTATCTGACTGATAGATCATACGAAAATAAAAGAAATGCAAAGAAAGTGAAGGAAGCTTTAAAATATGAACTAAAAAGGTGTGAAGTGGAGGCCACGAATAAAATTACCAAGGATCTGAAAGATGCAGCTAGACGGAATAATAGTAAAATATTGTACTGGCATGTTAATAAATTGAGAGGAAGCAGTCAATCCGGACTTGACCCAGTTAAAGAGAGGAACGGTGCCACAATTTGTGTTAAACAAAGAGTTAAAGTGAGATGGGCAGAACATTTTAAGAATGTGCTAAACCGAGATACAGTTGCATGAAAAGATACAGTGGAAAATGAAAAGGATTTGCGATACCTTGGATGTAAAGGACGATTTATTCTGAGAGGACGAATTTGCGACAATACTTAAAGGACTACAAAATAATAAGGGTCCAGGTGCTGATAGTGTGGTAAATGAGTTGCTTAAATATGGTGGCTCTGAGGTTAGAAATAATTTACTGAAGATTACGAATATAATTTTTGTAAAGTGGGAAGTACCTGACGATTTTAGGAAAACCTTAATTAAACCACTGTATAAGAAAGGTTATAAGAGTGACTGTGGTAATTACCAAGGCATTAGTCTGGTCTCTGTAGGTAGCAAATCACTTAGTAATATGATACTTCTTAGACTGAGAGATGCTGTAGACAAAGTTTTAAGAGAAGAACAGTGTGGTTTTAGAAAAAGCAGAGGATCTGTCAACCAAATTTTCACTCTTAAGTTAATAATTGAGAAGTGCCTGAGTTGTCAAACACCTTTGGTCCTCAGTTTTATAGATTATGAGCAAGCTTTCAATTCTGTTGAAAGAAGAACTTTAGCAAAGGTCTTATTCTTGTATGGTATACCAGGCAAATACATTAAAGTGATTAGTGCTATGTATAAGAATAACACTGCTGCGGTTAAAGTAGGAAATGAGGTTAGCAGCTGGTTTTGTATTAAATCGGGAGTTAAGCAGGGTTTTGTTCTATCCCCATTTATATGGATCATTTTGATGGACTTTTTTTTTTAAAGAGCACAGGAAAGGCAATAAGAGACCACGGAATCAAATGGGGAAGAAAAACTTTCCTGGACTTAAATGATACTGGTGATTTAAGTATTCTAGATGGAAGTGTGAGCAAAATGAATAAACTTTTATAGGTTTTGAGAGTTCAGGGAGCTAGAATAGGTTTGAAAATTAATGTTAAGAGGACTAAGTCAGTAAGGCTAGGAATAAGTGAAGATGAGAAGGTGACGTTGGGTAACAAAAAGATTGATCAGGTGGACAGCTTCACTTACCTTGGTAGCGTTATTAGTGAATACTGTGGGAACAGTCAATATGTTAAAAGTAGAATAGCCAAGAATCAGGATGTTTTTTTTTTAGCAGAAACTTAGATATATTGCATCTTGCCTTAAGTGGCATCACACAAGAATTTTCAATCTGTATATGATTGGAGGGACCAAGAGGACCCAAGGCCTCTAGAGCCCCCCCCCCCCCCCCATCAGCTTTTTAGAAAAGTGAACGATTTTTTTTCACTGATTGGCTTTCATTTTTAAAGGTTTTTGTTCTTACACTGGTAAAATATTTCTTTTTTTTTCTGCACCAAGGATATTGGGCAAATGGGACATGAGAATGATGATTTTCAGTGAAGTAACCTTTTTCTGACCTTTGGACTAAAGTGCTCAGATCCACCTGAAACTTATTGCAGCAAGTCATTTGGGTTGAAGGGACAGAGGGGATGGATTTTCATCCATTTGAAACTTGGTATATAGGTACCTAATGCCTCTCTCCCTAGATTTTTACAAATAGCTTTTTTGGTATTTTCAGTGAAAAAAATCGAAAAAATGAAAATTGTCCCACCCCCTAGATTTTGATAAAAACACCCCCCTATATTTTCATGAACTGGTGCCCCTGAACTATTTACCTTCAAATTTCAGGCATCAAGTTTCATTGTTTTTATATTAATTCAGGACTAGGCCCATTTCTACCCCATATGACCTAAATTCCACATGCAAGATTTGGCTCGTTTTGCTAATTGGTATACCATTTATTTATTTCTATTTCATTTTAGATTAATTAAAAACAACTTTCAGAAAAATAAGTTTTTCAAAGAAAAGTAAAGGCCATTTTAAACTTAAGCTCAACAGATACAGATACCTTTTAAAACTCAAACTCAAAACGACCAGGAATTATTATTAAAGAATAAATGAAACCCAAAACGAACAGAAATTAAATAAACAATCATACCAAAAATCTACAACGAGTAATAATATAAATGTATAAATAGATCTTAAAGCGAATAATGCTTAGATTGAATATGAAAATCAAGCTTAAAACGAATTTTTTTTTTCCTATTTTGAGTATAATGAAACTTAAAACGAACAGAAATTGAATAAACAATCAATGCAAACAAACATACAATAGATATTAATGTAAATTAATATATAAATCTTAAAACGAACAAAAATCACTACGAACATGAGTTTGGGTATGACCTCCTTCTCTCACTGTAAAAGTCTAAAACCTACTGCGTCATTGGCGCTCTACTGAAAACCAATTTTATGACAAAAATTTTCTTTTGTATTAATTATTGAAAATAAACATTAAAATTATAGTAACATTTTGAACTGATGAGCTTTCAGCATTTAATATCATTATACATCAAATATTCAGTTTAATTTATTAGCTCTTTTTAAAGTTGTTAAAGACGAATAGTTTCACTCCAAACAAGTGTTTGCATACTGCCTCCTTTCCTAACTGTAAATAAAAACCAAAAGCCTACTGCGTCCTTGGCGCTTAACTGAAAACGAATTATATTACAAATATTTTCTTTTCCAGTTCTTACAGCATTGAAAATAAAAATACAATTACAGTGAAATAAATTCTTGAACTGATGGATCGTGACTGTTCAAGACGCATATAGTTTTCAGTAAAGCACCAATGACGCAGTAGGTTTTAGACTTTTACAGTGAGAAGAGGATGTCATACCCAAACTCTTGCTTGTAGTGATTTTTGTTCGTTTCAAGCTTCAATTTAAGTTTCACTCGTTTTAAGATCTGTTTATTAATTTACATTAATATCTATTGCATGTTTTTTTGCATTGATTGTTTATTTAATTTCTGTTCGTTTTAAGTTACATTTATACTTCAATAGGAAATTATTTTTTTTTTAGTTTTAAGCTTCATGTTCATATTAAATCTAAGCATTAATCGCTTTAAGATCTATTTATTCATTTATATTATAACTTGTTGTATGTTTTTGCTATGATTGTTTATTTAATTTTGGTTCGTTTTTAGTTTCATTAATTTTTTAATAGTAATTTCTGGTCGTTTTGAGTTTGAATTTCAAAAGGTATTTGTATTCTGAGCTTAATTTTAAAATGGCCTTTACTTTTATTTGAATATATTATTTTTCGCAAATTTTTTTTTTTTAATTAACTTTTGATCGTTTTTGATTGCGAAAAATTTCAAGTTTTTAAAAATTCCTTATTTCAAAAAAAAAAAAAATAATCAAATATTCATCAAAGTATCAAAACTGTTATCAAAGTAACAATATCACAAGTGAAAAAATGGGTTTGTCTCAACCTCGGAGTTTATATTATCTGATGTTTGAACTATCTTTAACAAAATTGCTAACTCAAAATTTTTATCGGAATGGTTTGGGGGAAAAGGGCTTGTGGGGACTAATTAAGCTTCGGTCTCTTTTGACTCTTTAAAGGTGAACTAGAACTTTATATTTTCAATCATATGAGCCTTCTCTGAAGTTTATACGAGTATCCCTTCTATAAGAACCATATACATCAACAGAGTATAACTTACAACGCAAGTCTCTTGGCCCTGGGGGGTACTCTCGACAGTGGAGTTTTAATATCTGATGATTGAACTATTTTTTAACAAAATAGTCACCTCAAATTTTTATCGGATGGGTTTATCCATCCGATACACCCAAAGGCGTGGAGGGCGGAAGGAGCTAGTTGCCCTCCGATCTTTTTTCACTCTGAGAAAATGAACTAGAACTTTTAATTTGCATTCAAATGAACCCTCTCTGAAGTTTATACGGGCATCCCTTTGATAAGAAGCATATACGGCCCCAGGACATAGCTTACAATGCCTGCCCCCGGGCCCTGGTGGGATGTGTCAACACCAGAATTTTTGTTATCTGACCTTTGAACTATTTTGAGAAAATGGCTCTCTCAAAGTTCTTATCGGATGGGTTTGAGGAAAATAGGGCGTGGAGAGGGGGGGATAGTTGATCTCCAATCTTTCTTGACTCATAAAAACTGAACGAGAACTTTCAATTTCCAATCATATGAGCCATCCGAAGTTTATACGAGCATACCATCCATAAAAACCATATATGCCCCCAGAGCAATACTTACACCGCCTGCCCCGAGCCCTGGGGGGGGGGGGGTGTTGACACAGGAGTTTTTATTATCTAATCTTTGAACTATTTTAAACAAAAAGGCTACCTCAAATTTTTATCAGATGCATTTGGGGAAAAAGGGCTTGGGGGCCAGTTGCTCTCCGATCTCTTTTGACTCTTAAAAAGGGCACTAGAACTCTCGATTTCCAATCGAATGAGCCCCCTATGAAGTTTATACGATGACCCCCTCTATATGAAGTGCCTCTGGGAAAGAAATAAATGGAGTGTCGGGGGAGGCTAGCTGCCCTCCGATCACTTTTGACTCTTAAAAAGTGAAGTACAGCTTTCAATTTCCAATCAAATGAGCCCCCTCTGAAGTTTATACGAGCATCCCTTTCAAAAGAACCAAATACGCCCCCAGGACAACACTTACAACGCCTATCCCCCTGGCCTTGGGGGGAAATTTTGAACAATTTCCCAAAAAACTGGCTATCTCAAAATTTGTAGCAGATGGGTTTGGGGAAAAAGGAGTGTGAGGGAGGGGGGGGGGGCTAGTAGCCCTTAACTCTCTTGACGCTTAAAAAGTGAACTAGAACTTTCAATTTCCAATCAAATGAGCCCTCTATGAAGTTTATACGACTATCCCTTTCATAAGAACCATACATGCCCTTAGGGCATAACTTAGAGCGCCTTCCCCTGGGCCCTCGGGGGTTGTATTGACGCTGGATTTTTTTTTATCCAACCTTTGAACTTTAAAAAAACAAAATGTCTATCTCAAAATTTTCATCAGAAGGGTTTGGAAAAAGAAGGCGTGGGGGGGGGGGGGCTAGCTGACCTAGGATCTCTTTTGACTATTAAAAAATGAGCACAAACTTTCAATTTCCAATCAAATGAGCCCTCTGTGAAGTGTATACGAGCATCTCTTTCATACGATCCATATATACCCCAGGGCACAACTTACAACGCCTGCCCCCAGGCCTTGGGGGCTTGTGATGACATCTGAGCTTTTGCTATCTGACTTTTGAGCAATTTTTAACTTAATGGCTATCTCAAAATTTTTATTGGATGCATTTGGGGAAAAAGGGGCGTGGAGGGCTAGTTATCCTCCAATCTCTTTTGACTCTAAAAAACTGAACTAGAACTTTCAATTTCCAATCAAATGAGCCATTTCTGAAATTTATACGAGCATCCCTTCCAGAAGAACCATATACGCCCCCAGGACAACACTTACAACACCTATCCCCGGGCCCTGGGAGGAAGCTTTTGTTATCTAATTTTGAACAATTTCCAAAAAACTGGCTATCTTAAAATTTGTAGCGGATGGGTTTGTGGAAAAAAGAGTGTAAGGGGGGGGCTAGTTTGCTTTAAATCCGTTGACTCTTAAAAACGGAACTAGAATTTGCAATGTTCAATCAAATGGGGCCTTTATGAAGTTTATAGGACCATCTATTTCGTAAGAACCATGCATGCCCTTAACGCATAACTTAGAACGCCTTCCCCTGGGCCCTCGGGGGTTGTATTGACGCTGGATTTTTTTTTGTCTAACCTTTGAACTTTTTTTTAACAAAATGCCTATCTCAAGATTTTCATCAGAAGGGTTTGGAAAAAGAAGGCGTGGGGGGGGGGGGGCCTAGCTGACCTAGGATCTCTTTTGACTATTAAAAAATTAGCTCGAACTTTCAATTTCCAATCAAATGAGCCCTCTCTTAAGTTTAAACGAGCATCTCTTTCATGCGATCCATATATGCCCCAGGGCACAACTTACAACGCCTGCCCCCGGGCCTTGAGGCTTGTGACGACATCTGAGTTTTTGCTATCTGACTTTTGAGCAATTTTTAACTTAATGGCTATCTCAAAATTTTTATTGGATGCATTTGGGGAAAAAGAGGCGTCGGGGCCTAGTTACCCTCCAATCTCTTTTGACTCGAACTAGAACTTTCAATTTCCAATCAAATGAGCCATCTCTGAAGTTTTTACGAGCATCCCTTCAATAAGAACCATATATTCCCCAAGGGCATAACTTACAACACCTGCCCTCGGGCCCTGAGGGGCTGTGTTGACCCTACAGTTTTCGTTATATGGTATTAGAACTATTTTTTTTTTTTTTTAAAGCTATCTCAAAGTTCGTATCGGATGGGTTTGAGGAAAAAGGGCATGGACGGGGGGGGGGGCTATGTGCCTTCCAATCTCTTTTGACTCTTAAAAAATGAACTAGAACTTTCAATTTCCATCCAAATGAGCCCTCTTTGAAGTTAATACAAGCATCCCTTCCATAAGACCCATATATGCCCCAAGGGCATAACTCCGGGCCCTGGGGGATTGTGTCGACACCAGAATTTTGTTATATGATCTTTGAACTATTTTTAACAAAATAGCTATCTTAAAATTTTTATTGGATGCATCTGGGAAAAAGGGTTTGGGGGGGAGCTGGCTACCCTCCAATGTCTTTTGACGCTTAAAAAGTGAACTAGAACTTTCAATTTCCAATCAAATGAGCCCTCTCTGAAGTTTATACGAGCATTCCTTCCATAAGAACCATATATGCCCATAGGGCATAACTTATAAACCTTGCCCTTGAAGACTGTGGGGGGAGTGTATTGCTCAAACATATAATTTCCAGAACTTTCAACTACGTTGAACAAAATGGCTATATCAAAATTTTGATTGGATGTGTTTGGGGAAATGGTGGGCGTGGAAGGGGTGTCAGTTGCCTTAGAATCACTTTCGACTATTAAAAAAGGAACTAGCAATTTAAATCTTCAATCGAATGAACCATTTCTGAAGTTTCTACGACAACGCTGTCTAAACAAAACCATATATGCCCCCAGGCCATAACTTACAACCCTTGCCCTGAAGGCTGTGGGGGAGTGTCCTCCTCAAAAACATAATTTCTATCTGGAAAGCAACAATGCTGAACAAAATGGCTATCTCAAAATTTTGATTGGATGTGTTTGAAGAAACGGTGGGCCTGGAAGGGGTGCTAGTTGCCTTCCAATCACTTTTGACTATTAAAAAGGGCACAAGCCACTCCAATTTCCAATTGAATGAGCCCTTTTCGAAGTTTCTACGACACCTTCTTCGATATGAGGTGCCCTGCTCTAAAGTAAAAAAATAATAAATAATACATTGTGCCAACATCGTTCTTATATGGCCCCCGGGCATAACTTAAAACCCCTGCCCTGAGGGTTGTGGGGGAGTCTCCTCCTCAAAAACATATTTTCTATACGGAAATCAACTATGCTGAACAAAATGGCTATATCAAAATTTTGATTGGATGTGTTTGGGGGAATGATGGGCGTGAGGGCTAGTTGCCCTCCTATCACTTTTGACCCTTAAAGGCACTAGAACTCTTGATTTCCATTGGAATGAGCCCCCTTTGAAGTTTCTACGACGACCCCTTTCATATGAAGTGCCTCTGGAAAAAAAAAATATAGTAATAATAATAATAAAACATTGGAGCCGTATGATCTTCACTATAGACAACGCTATAGCGTTGCCTCTGATTAAGGAAATGTGTCTTTATGCAAGTGGTAACATAATGATTATAAATAATAATGCAAAGCAAAGACATAGTTTTGCTGTTATTAGTAAAGTATTTACACAATAATCACTTGATGACAATGAGAATCACGGAAGAACCATCTCCCTCATATCCCAGAATGCATTAAGGATACTATATAAAGAACATCTTATCAGAAAAAATCTTACCTGTAGTCCAACAAACTTGCTTAATCCCTGACCAAATTCTAGTACAGATTCTGCCATATCAAACACACTTGGTAGATCAACCTGTAGTATAGCAGAGGAACTGACAACCTTGTCTAACACTTCACCGGTCAAATATGGTAGAGAACCAGTTTTTGTTGCCAAGCATACCAGTGGTGTTTCAAAACAGAGTTCAGGATTTCGTGAAAATGCGCTGATTAAACCAAGTCTTCCTCCTGAACTTCCATTGCAAAGCACATTGAATTTCATTCCAAATTGTTCTCAGTAAAACCTGTTAACAGAATACATTTACTAAGGAATTAAAACAAATAATTTTTCTTTTATTGCTTACGTGAAAATCAGCATATTTCCTGATAAATCTTAACTAAGACAATAGAAAAATGCACATTTTGTAACAAGTTAAAATAAACAAATGTTCAGAACTACATTTAAATAAACTAAAGAATACAAAAATGTATTTACATTCATGGTCTTAAAGTTTCTATTTAATATTAGAGACTAAATCTATCTAAAAATAACGGTAGCCACAATTTATTAATAAACTACTATAAACACAAATAAAAGTAGAGTAAATAAATACAAAGAGAGAGCAAAGGAAACTAGTTATATTTTGGGCTGAGAGGATTGCAAACCTGCAATTCATGTAGTCATGCATTTAAGAAGAAGAATTGAGAGGGAAAATGGGAGAGGAAATTGAATTTATATACAATGAGAGGGAAAGAAGAGTAGAGAGGGGGGTGCTACTCCGAACAGGACCACGTGGTTTATGGTTTTCTCAGTGAGAATGAAAAAACTGGAATTTTCTCACTTAAAAAAACAGGAATTTTCTCACATTTATGTCTGTTTTCATGGATGGTTATGTGTATTGATCGATTTATTTGATGTTTTTAATGGATGGTTTTGGATGATTTATGGTTTTTGTCAGTGATAATTTGAAAACAGGAACTTTCTCACATTTTTGTATGTTTTCATGTTTTTTGTCAGTGATAATTTTAAAAACAGTAACTTTTTCACATTTATGTCTGTTTTTATGGTTTTTGTCAGTGAGAATGGAAAACCATAAACCACGTGGTAATATTCGGACTCAATAAGGCCTAACCTGAGAAATTGATTTACATAATCGCTAGGGGAAATTATTGATTCACGAAGGGGAGAACTAAGAAACATTAAGGCTTCTTTAATCTTAGGTCTAAGGGATAAACGTTCTTTAGGTCAGAGAGAAAAATTAATATTCTATTTTTAAATAGGGCTTCATCAATCTTTAGTGTCAGGAATTATAAATGACATCACTTGTTATCTTGGAATTATGCGGGGGTCTAAAGAGATAGAAATTCTATTTTTAAATACGGCTTCACGGAGCTTTAAGTCGGAGAGATAAATTGATATTCTAACGAAACCATAATAGTTTAGCTAGGAACATTTATGAGATGAAGAGATTAACGTAGGAAAGGGTTTCCTAGGAATTTGAAATGTGAAAGAACAGAGATGCCAAAAAACAAAAGGAACACACAGAAATTACTTTTAGGGGATTATTTGGGCGAAACGGTTTTAGACAGCTTATGGAATTATTTCGGCGAAACCGTTAGAGACGTTGATTTAAAAGATGATTTAAAAGATGATTTTAGAAGAGGTTTTGAGTGTGGTCGTTATAATACACAAGTTCCATTGAACAGTGTTGTGAGGTCCTCTACCCCAACCCCAAAGGGTTCCGATCCCCCCCCCCAACCCCGAAGGAAGCCCCCGGTACCCAAAGGTCCCCCAAGCTCCCATAGAGCCCCAGCCCCCCAAACGCCCTCCTCAGACCCACCCCTGGTCCTCAAAGGGCCCCCCGGACCCCCAATGGGCCCTCCGGACCCCAGAGACCCTCCCCCCGGTCCTCAAAGGTCCACCCGGCCCGAGAAGCGCCGCGGGGCAGGACTGCGCCGCAGGGGTATGTGCCACAGGGGGATGCGCCGTGGGTCGGGGGAAGCGCCGCAGGGAAGCGCCGCAGGGGTGTACTGCAGGAAAGCGCCACAGGGCTGTGCCATAGGGATGCGCCGCAGGGATGTGCCACAGGAGTGAGCCGCAGGGATGTGCCGCTTTTTGTTAGAGTTCTAGTTTACTTTAATTTTAGTTAAGAGTTTAATGTTTTACCTTTGAGTTTCAGTTAGAGTTCTTGTTTAGTTTTAGTTAAGAGTTTAGAGTTTTTAGCTTAGAGTTTTTGTTTAAGTTATAGTTTAGTTTAGTTTTAGTTAAGAGTTTAGAGTTTTATCATAGAGTATTAGCTTAGAGTTTTTGTTAGGGTTCTAATTTAGTTTCATTCTAGTTAAGAGTTTGATGTTTTACCTTTGAGTTTCAGTTAGAGTTCTAGTTTAGTTTAGTTAAGAATTTAGAGTTTTTATCTTAGAGTCTTAGCTTAGAGTTTTTGTTTGTGTGTGTGTGTAAGTTTTTGTGTGTGTGCGAGTTTTTTTGTGTGTGCACATATCAATTCTATTTTCCTAAAATAATATAAAATTTTCGTGTTTGTATGTGTGTGTAATAAGTTTGTGTGTTTGTGTTTGTTTGTGTGTGTGTTTAAGTTTTTGTGTGTGTTAGTTTTTTTGTGTGTGTCAGTTTTTTTTTGCGTGTTTTAGTTTTTGTGTGTGTGGAAGTTTTTTGTGTGTATGTAATTTTTTTGTGTGTGTAAGGTTTTTGTGTGCATGTAAGTTTTTGTGTGTGTGTAAGTTTTTGTGTGTGTGTAAGTTTTTGTGTGTGTGTGTAAGTTTTTGTGTGTGTTTTTGTTTTTTTTTTTGTGTTTTTTTTTTTGTGTTTGTTTTTTATTTTTTTTGTGTGTTTTTAATTTTGTGTGTTTGTAATTTTTTTTGTGTGTGTTATTTTTTTTGTGTGTCTTAGTTTTCATGTGTGTGTTTTATTTTTTTTTTTTTTGTAAGTTTTTGTGTTTGATTTCTTGTTTGTTTAATTAGCATTTGTGTTTTTTTAATTTTTTGTGTGTGTTTAATTTTGTGTGTGTGTTAGTTTTTGTGTGGGTGTTATTTTTTTTTTGCGTGTGTAAGTTTTGTGTGTGTATGTTTGTTTTGTGTGTGTGTAATTTTTTTGGTTGTCTTTTATTGTTTTTGTTTATGGTGTGTTTTTTTAAGTTTTTGTGTGTGTTATTTTTTTTGCGTGTGTTATTTTTTTTGTGCATGTGTAATTTTTTTTGTGCGTGTTAGTTTTTTTTTTTTTTTTAAGTTTTTTTTGTGTTTTATGTGTTTTTTTGTATGTAAGTTTTTGTGTGTATGTAAGTTTTTTTGTGTGTGTTAGTGTTTGTGTGTGTTTTTGTTTTTGTGTGTGTGTAAGTTTTTTTGTGTGTGTAAGTTTTTGTGTGTGTGTAAGTTTTTGTGTGTGTGTGAAAGTTTTTGTGTGTGTGTAAGTTTTTGTGTGTGTGTAAGTTTTTGTGTGTGTGTAAGTTTTTATGTGTGTGTAAGTTTTCGTGTGTGTGTGTGTGTAAGTTTTTGTGTGTGTTTGTGTTTTTGTGTGTGTGTGTGTAAGTTTTTTTGTGTGCGTTAGTTTGTGTGTGTTTGTGTTTGTGTATGTGTGTGTGTGTGTGTGTGTGTGTGTGTGTAATTCATTGTGTGTGTGTAATTTTTTTTGTTTTTAATATTTTTTGTGTGTGTAATTTTTTGTGTGTGTGTAAGTTTTTTGTGTGTGTGTGTAATTTTTTGTGTGTGTAAGTTTTTTGTGTGTGTGTAAGTTTGTGTGTGTGTGTGTGTGTAAGTTTTTTTGTGTGTTTAATTTTTTATGTGTGTGTAATTTTTTTTGTGTGTTTAAGTTTTTTTGTGTGTGTGTAAGTTTTTGTGTGTGTGTAAGTTTTTGTGTTTGTGTAAGTTTTTTGTGTGTGTGTAAGTTTTTGTGTGTTTTTTATTTTGTGTGTGTGTGTAATTTTTTGTGTGTATCAGATTGTGTGTGTGTTTAAGTTTTTGTGTGTGTGTATTTTTTTGTGTGTGTGTAATTTTTTGTGTGTGTGTAAGTTTTTTTGTGTGTGTTTAAGTTTTTTTTTGATTATAATTTTTTGTGTGTGTGTAGTTTTTTGTGTGTGTGTGTGTGTAAGATTTTGTGTGTGTGTGTAAGTTTATTTGTGTGTGTGATTTTTTGTTTGTGTGTAATTTTTTTTGTTTTTGTAATTTTTTGTTTTTTTGTGTAAGTTTTTGTGTGTGTGTAATTTTTTGTGTGTGTAAGTTTTTGTGTGTGTGTAAGTTTTTTTTTGTGTGTGAAATTTTTTGTGTGTTTTAAATTTTTTTTGTTTGTTTAAGTTTTTGTTTGTTTGTAAGTTTTTGTGTGTGGGTTATTTTGTTTGTGTGTGTGTGTAAGTTTATGTGTGTGTGTAAGTTTTTGTGTGTGTGTAAGTTTGTGTGTGTGTGTAAGTTTTTGTGTGTGTGTAAGTTTTTTTGTGTGTGTAAGTTTTTGTGTGTCTGTGTGTAAGCTTTTGTGTGTGTGTGAGTTTTTGTGTATGTACCCATATCAATTCTATTTTCCTAAAATAATATAAAAATTTTCACTTCAATTCAGATTTTTCTCAAACAGATGAAAGAATTTAAAATACTTTTGTAAATTTTTTATAGAAGATAGAAAAGTTCAAGTTCTCTTCTGAATTTTACCAAAGAACATAATTCAATTCTAATTTCTCCAGAGAAAATAAAAAGCTTCCACTTCAGTTTTAAGTTCACCTAGACATGAAAAATTTAAAGTTCACTTCTAAATTTTTCAGTAGAAGATAGGAAAAGTTTTACTATGATTCTGATTATTTTCCATGAAGATAAAAAGTTTCACTTTAATTCTAAATTTTCTTAAATTCAATTCCGACCTTTCTCAAAGATATGAAAAAATTTAAAGTTCTGTTCCAAATATTTTCGCGGAAGAAGAAAAGTTCAACTACGATTCTGAATTTTCTCAATCAAATGAAATAAGTTATTGATCAATTCCATTTTCCCAAAATAATATAAAAAGTTTCCACTTCAGTTCAGATTTTTCTCAAAGAGATCAAAAAATTTAAAATACTGTTCCAAATTTTCCATAGAAGATAGAAAAGTTCAAGTTCTCTTCTGAATTTTACCAAAGAACACAATTCAATTCTAATTTCTCCAGAGAAAATAAAAAGCTTCCACAGGTTATTTTCCATGAAGATAAAAAGTTTCACTTTAATTCTAAATTTTCTTAAATTCAATTCCAACCTTTCTCAAAGAGATGAAAACATTTAAAGTTCTGTTCCAAATATTTTCCCGGAAGAAGAAAAGTTCAACTTCGATTCTGAATTTTCTCAATGAAAATGAAATAAGTTATTGATCAATTCTATTTTCCTAAAATAATATAAAATTTTACACTTCAATTCAGATTTTTCTCAAAGAGATGAAAAAATTTAAAATACTGTTCCAAATTTTTCTTACAAGATAGAAAAGTTTAAGTTCTCATCTGAATTTTACCAAAGAACATAATTCAATTCTAATTTCTCCAGAGAAAATAAAAAGCTTTCACTTCAGTTTTAAGTTGACTCATGATAAGCTAACCTAACCTAACTTAAACATGGTAAAAAGATTAAATTAGGTTAGGTTAGGCTAGATTAAGTTAGGTTAGGTTAAAATAGGTTAGGTTAGCCTACGTACGCGCGCGTACGTAGGCTAACCTATCCTAACCTAACTTAACCTAACCTTACTTAATCTAGCCTAACCTAACCTAATTTAATCTTTTTACCATGTTTAAGTTAGGTTAGGTTAGCTTATCATGAGCGCTCGTGATAAGTTTACCTAACCTAACCTAACTTAAACATGTAGATATGTTTCTAATTGTTTATTTATATTTTTTTATACTTAACCTAACCTATTGTTTTGGGTTCTTAGATGAATGAAATGAATTTAAGAAAAATTAGAAATAAAGAGAAAACTTTTTATCCTCATAGTAAATAATCACAATCATAGTATAGACATTCCTATCTTCTATGGAAAAATTTAGAATTGAACTTTAAATTTTTTAAGTGTTTGAGAAATTAGGAACTGAAATGGAAGCTTTTTCATTTTCAATGGTAAATTTCAGAATTGAGCTAACTTTTTTTTCTCTTCTCTAAGAAAATTCAGAAGAGAACTTGTACATTTTGCACTTCTTCAAGAAAACTCAGAATTAAAGTGGAGCTCCATATCTTCATGAAGAATATTCACAATCAAAGTATAACTTTTCCTATCTTCTATGAAAAATTTGGAACAAAGTTTTAAATTTTTTAATCTCTTTGAGAAAAATCTGAATTGAAGTGGAAAATTTTATATTATTTTAGGATAATAGAATTGATCAATAACTTATTTCATTTTCATTGAGAAAATTCAGAATCGAAATTGAACTTTTCTTCTTCCGGAAAAATATTTTGAACAGAACTTTAAGTTTTTTCATCTGTTTGAGAAAGGTCGTAACTGAATTTAATAAAATTTAGAATTAAAGTTAAAATTTTTATCTTAATGAAAATAATAAAAATCATATTGTATATTTTATTATATTATAAGTAAAAATTTAGAAATGAAATTTACATTTTTTATCTCTTGTTGAAATTAAAACTTACGTGGAAGCTTTTTATTTTCTCTGGAGAAATTAGAATTGAATTGTTCTTTGGTAAAATTCAGAAGAGAACTTGAACTTTTCTATCTTCTATGAAAAAATTTGGAACTGTATTTAAAATTTTTTCATCTGTTTGAGAAAAATCTGAACTGAAGTGGAAAATTTTTATTATTTTGGGGTAATAGAATTGATCAATAACTTATTTTATTTTCATTGCGAAAATTCAGAATCGAAGTTGAACTTTTCTTCACTTCTTTGAGAAAATTTAAAATTAAAGTGAAACTTTTTATCTTCATAGAAAATAATCACAATCATAGTATAACTTTTCCTATCTTCTATGGAAAAATTTTTTTATCTTCATGGAAAATAATCTGTGGAAGCTTTTTATTTTCTCTGGAGAAATTAGAATTGAATTGTGTTCTTTGGTAAAATTCAGAAGAGAACTTGAACTTTTCTATCTTCTATGAAAAATTTGGAACTGTATTTAAAATTTTTTCATCTCTTTGAAAAATCTGAACTGAAGTGGAAACTTTTTATATTATTTTAGGAAAATAGAATTGATCAATAGCTTATTTCATTTTCATTAAGAAAATTCAGAATCGAAGTTGAACTTTTCTTCTTCCGGGGGAAATATTTGGAACAGAACTTTAAATTTTTACATCTCATTGAGAAAAGTCGGAATTGAATTTAGGAAAATTTAGAATTAAAGTGAAACTTTTTATATTCATATAAAATAATCACAATCAAAGTATAACTTTTCAAATCTTCTACGAAAAAATTTAGAACTGAACTTTAAATTTTTTATGTCTTGGTGAACTTAAAACTGAAGTGGAAGCTTTTTATTTTCTCTGGAGAAATTAGAATTGAATCATGTTCTTTGGTAAAATTCAGAAGAGAACTTGAATATTCACGATCAAAGTATAACTTTTCCTATCTTCAATGAAAAATTTGGAACAGAACTTTAAATTTTTTCATCTCTATGTGAAAGTCGGAACTGAATTTAAGAAAATTTTGAATTAAAGTGAAACTTTTCATCTTCACGGAAAATAATCACAATCATAGTATAACTTTTCCTATCTTGTACGGAAAAATTTAGAACTGAACTTTAAATTTTTTATGTATTGGTCAACTTAAAACTTAAGTGGAAGCTTTTTATTTTATCTGGAGAAATTAGAATTGAATTATGTTCTTTGGTAAAATTCAGATGAGAACTTGAACTTTTCTATCTTGTAAGAAAAATTTGGAACAGTATTTTCAATTTTTTCATCTCTTTGAGAAAAATCTTAATTGAAGTGTAAAGTTTTATATTATTTTAGGAAAATAGAATTGATCAATAACTTATTTCATTTTCATTGAGAAAAATTCAGAATCAAAGTTGAACTTTTCTTCTTCTGGGAAAATATTTGGAACAGAACTTTAAATTTTTTCATCTCTTTGAGAAAGGTCGGAATTGAATTTAAGAAAATTTAGAATTAAAGTGAAACTTTTTATCTTCATGGAAAATAATCTGTGTAAGCTTTTTATTTTCTCTGGAGAAATTAGAATTGAATTGTGTTCTTTGGTAAAATTCAGAAGAGAACTTGAACTTTTCTATCTTCTATGGAAAATTTGGAACAGTATTTTATTTTTTTCATCTCTTTGAGAAAAATCTGAACTGAAGTGGAAACTGTTTATATTATTTTGGGGAAATAGAATTGATCAATAACTTATTTCATTTTCATTGAGAAAATTCAGTATCGAAGTTGAACTTTTCTTCTTCCGAGAAAATATTTAGAACAGAACTTTAAATTTTTTCATCTCTTTGAGAAAGGTCGGAATTGAATTTAAGAAAATTTAGAATTAAAGTGAAACTTTTTATCTTCATGGAAAATAATCAGAATCATAGTATAACTTTTCCTATCTTCTACGGAAAAATTTAGAAGTGAACTTTAAATTTTTCATGTCTTGGTGAACTTAAAACTGAAGTGGAAGCCTTTTATTTTCTCCGGAGAAATTAGAATTGAATTATGTTCTCTGGTAAAATTCAGAAGAGAACTTGAACTTTTCTATCTTCTATGAAAAATTTAGAACAGTATTTTAAATTCTTTCATCTGTTTGAGAAAAATCTGAATTGAAGTGAAAATTTTTATATTATTTTAGGAAAATAGAATTGATATGGGTACATACACAAAAACTCACACACACACAAAAACTTACACACACACACACACAAAAACTTACACACACAAAAAAACTTACACACACACAAAAACATACACGCCCACACAAACTAACACACACACAAAAACTTACACACACGCATAAACTTACACACACACACACATAAACTTACACACACACAAAAACTTACACAAACAAACAAACTTACAAAAAAAAAAAAAAACAAAACAACAAAAAAAAAAAAAAAAAAAAAAAAAACTTAAACACAAAAACAAACTAAAACACACACAAAAACTTACACACACAAAAAAAAAAAAACACACAAAAAAACTAACAAACACAAAAAAAAACTTACACACACACAAAAACTTACACACACAAAAAAAATTACACACACACATAAACTGACACACACAAAAAAAAACTAAAACACACACACAAAAACTTACACACACACAAAAACTGACACACACACAAAAACTTACACACACACACAAAAACTTAAACACACACAAAAACTTACACACACACAAAAACTTACACACACACAAAAACTTACACAAACAAAAAAACTTAAACACACAAACACTAAAACACAAACAAAAAATAAAAAAAAAAAAAAATAAAAAAAAAACACACACAACAAAAAAACAAAACCAAACTTAAAACCAAAACAAAAATAACACATACAAAAAAAAACTTAAACAATCACACAAAAATACACACACATAAAAACTAACACAAACAAAAAAAATAACACACGCCCACAAACTTAAAAACACAGACAAAACTAACACACAAAAAAACTTACATACACACATAAAATAAAACACACACACAAAAAATAAAACACAAAAAACTCCTAACACACACAAAAAATTACACACAAACACTGACTTACACACACACACACACACACACATACACTAACAAACACACACAGAAACTTACACACACACAAAAACTTACACAAACACACAAAAACTTACACACACACACAAAAACTTACACACACACACAAAAACTTACACACACAAAAAAACTTACACACACATAAAAACTTACACACACACAAAAACTTACACACACATAAAAACATACACACAAACAAAAACTAAAAAACAAAAAAAAAAATACACAAACACAAAAAAACTAACACACACACACACAAACTTACACACACACAAAAACTTACACACACACAAAAAAAACTTACACACATAAAAAAACATAAACACACAAACAAACTGAAAAACAAACAAAAACTTAAATACACACAAAAACTTACAAACAAAAAAAAAAATTACACACACAAAAAACTTAAATACAAACAAAAAAATTACACACACAAAAACTTACACATGCAAAAAAAAACTTACACACACACAAAAACTTACACACAAAAAAACTAACACACAAAAAAACTTAAAAAAACACAAAATAAACACAAAAACTTAAAAACAAAAAAAAAAAATACACAAAAAAAAAAAATTCCAAAAAAAAAATAAAATAAAGCAATCACAAAAAAAATTAAACACACAAAAAAAATAACACACATAAAAAATAACACACAAAAACAAAATTACATACACACACAAAAACTTATTCAAAACACACATACACACACACAAAAACTTACAAACACAAAAAAACATACAAACACACACAAAAAAAATTAAACACAAACAAAAAATTACAAACACACAAAAAATTACACAAACAAATAAAAATAAACAAAAAATAATAAAATTACAAACACAAAATAACTTAAATACACACAAAAACTTACAGAAAAACAAAAAAAAACATACACACACACAAAAACTTACACACACACACAAAAAATTACACACACACAAAAACTAACATAAACACAAAAACTTACATGAACACAAAAACATTAAACACACAAAAAACTTACATACACACAAAAAACTTACACACACACAAAAACTTACACACGCACAAAAAAAAACTTACACAAACACAAAAACTTACACACACAAAAACTTACACACACACAAAAACTTATTACACACACATACACACACGACAATTTTATATTATTTTAGGAAAATAGAATTGATATGTGCACACACAAAAAAACTCGCACACACACAAAAACTTACACACACACACAAACAAAAACTCTAAGCTAAAAACTCTAAATTCTTAACTAAAACTAAACTAAACTAGAACTCTAACTGAAACTCAAAGGTAAAACATCAAACTCTTAACTAAAATTAAACTAAACTAGAACTCTAACAAAAACTCTAAGCTAAGACTCTAAGCTAAAACTATTAACTAAAACTAAACTAAACTAGAACTTCAATAAAAACTCTAAGCTAAAAACTCTAAACTCTTAACTAAAACTAAACTAGAACTCTAACTGAAACTCATAGGTAAAAAAAAAATCAAACTCTTAGCTAAAATTAAACTAAACTAGAACTCTAACAAAAAAAACTCTAATCTAAAATTCTAAAATCTTAACTAAAACTAAACTAAACTAGAACTCAAATTAAAACTCTAAGCTAAGACTCTACGTTAAAACACCAAACTCTTAACTAAAAATAAACTAAAACTCTAACTTAAACTCAAAGGTAAAAAAATCAAACTCTTAACTAAAATTAAACTAAACTAGAACTCTAACAAAAAAAACTCTAAGCTAAGACTAAGCTAAAACTCTAAAATAAAATAAAAATAAACTAGAACTCTAACAAAAACTCTAAGCTAAGACTCTAAGCTAAAATTCTAAACTATTAACTAAAACTAAACTAGAACTTCAACAAAAACTCTAAGCTAAGACTCTAAGCTAAAAACTCTAAACTCTTAACTAAAACTAAACTAAACTAGAACTCTAACTGAAACTCAAAGGTAAAACATCAAACTCTTAACTAAAATTAAACTAAACTAGTGCTCTAACAAAAACTCTAAGCTAAGACTCTAAGCTAAAACTCTAAACTATTAACTAAAACTAAACTAAACTAGAACTTCAACAAAAACTCTAAGCTAAAAACTCTAAACTCTTAACTCACACTAAACAAGAACTCTAACTGAAACTCAAAGGTAAAACATCAAACTCTTAACTAAAATTAAAGTAAACTAGAACTCTAACAAAAAGCGGCGCATCCCTGCGGCACATCCCTGCGGCGCATTCCTGCGGTGCATTCCTGCGGCGCATCCCTGCGGCGCTTCCCTCGACCCGCGGCGCATCCCCCTGCGGCGCATCCCCATGCGGCGCATTCCTGGCCCGCGGTGCTTCTCGGGCCCGGGGGACCTTTTAGGACCGGGGGGGCCTCTGGGGTCCGGGGGGGCCCTTTGGGGGTCCGGGGGCCCTTTGAGGACCAGAGGAGGGCCTTTGCGGGTCTGAGGAGGGCGTTTGGGGGGCTGGGGCTCTTTGGGAGCTTGGGGGACCTTTGAGTACCGGGGGCTTCCTTCGGGGTTGGGGTGGGGGATCGGAACCCTTTGGGGTTGGGGTAGAGGACCTCACAACACTGTTCAATGGAACTTGTGTATTATAACGACCACACTCAAAACCTCTTCTAAAATCATCTTTTAAATCGTCTTTTAAATCATGGTCTCTAACGGTTTCGCCGAAATAATTCCATAAGCTGTCTAAAACCGTTTCACCCAAATAATCCCCTAAAAGTAATTTCTGTGTGTTCCTTTTGTTTTTTGGCATCTCTGTGCTTTCACATTTCAAATTTCTAGGAAACCCTTTCCTACGTTAATCTCTTCATCTCATAAATGTTCCTAGCTAAACTATTATGGTTTCGTTAGAATATCAATTTATCTCTCTGACTTAAAGATCAGTGAAGCCGTATTTAAAAATATAATTTCTATCTCTTTAGACTCCCGCATAATTCCAAGATAACAAGTGATGTCATTTATAATTCCTGACACTAAAGATCGACGAAGCCCTATTTAAAAATGGAATATTAATTTTTCTCTCTGACCTAAAGAACGTTTATCCCTCAGACCTAAGATTAAAGAAGCCTTAATGTTTCTTAATTCTCCCCTTCGTGAATCAATAATTTCCCCTAGCGATTATGTAAATCAATTTCTCAGGTTAGGCCTTATTGAGTCCAAAAATTACCACGTGGTTTATGGTTTTCCATTCTCACTGACAAAATCCATAAAAACAGACATAAATGTGAGAAAGTTCCTGTTTTTCAAATTCTCACTGACAAAAACAATAAAAACAGACATAAATGTGAGAAAGTTCCTGTTTTTCAAATTCTCACTGACAAAAACCATAAATCATCCATAACCATCCATGAAAAACATCAGATAAATCGAACAACACACATAACCATCCATGAAAACAGACATAAATGTGAGGAAATTCCTGTTTTTCCAAGTGAGAAAATTCCTGTTTTTTCATTCTCACTGAGAAAACTATAAACCACGTGGTCCTGTTCGGAGTAGCACCCCCCTCTCTACTAAGAAGTAAAGATTGAGAAACAGAAGGAAAAGACAAAGAGGACCAGAAACATTGAAAAATGCAAACCAAAAAAGTAACAATGAACAGATAACATTACAAAAACAAACAACAAAAACAGAATAAGATAAGAATGTTCTGGAAAGACTTGAAGAAGAACATCAATAGAATTTAGATTAACACAAGCTGAAACAGAATTTCAAAGAGAGATAGAACATACAATGGTCAAATTTAAAGCCTCTGAAGCTGGCCTGAAAGTGACAGGGAAAAGCAACTTGAACAGAATATAATATAGCTCCCAATAATTAGTGGAATTTGTAGGCATGTGAATAGATAAAGCTAGTCATTATGTATTTGATCCATACTTGGGGAATCTATTGAAAATTTGGGGGATCCAACTCCAGTAATCATTCATTTTTCAATGAAGGAGATGTTCTTAAATAATCAATCAAATTAAAAGAAAGTAAAACTCTGGATGTTGATGGATTGTGAAATGCCCTGACCTGCCAAAATGCCCAATCAACAGCTGCTCCTGCATGGTCTTTATGAGGCTTAACAGGGCTATTATTAGGCCATTTTATATTTGGTCCATGTCTAACTTCCATCCTTTTTCAAGCATGACAGAAGACTAATTGAAGGAGTTCAAAGGCATGCCACCAAATCCATCACAAATTTACAGATATACCATATGACAGAAGACTAGAGCAGCAGTTGCCAACCTTTGGACATTCATGGACCACTAAGTATGTCGTTTTTTATTTGGTAAACCACTAGCATGGATTTGGAAAAAAAGGTGCTGTAAATACATCTGTACATGATAATCAGAAAAGATATAATATATATATATATATATATATATATATATATATATATATATATATATATATATATATATATATATATATATATATATATATATATATATATATATATATATATATATATATATATATATATATATATATATATATATATATATATACATATATATCGATAGATATATATATGTGTGTGTGTATGACCCTTTCCAAGAAAGTGGTTCCTCAGTGAAACCACCTTTTCATATTTTTTTACCATGAACCGAAGGTGGTGAAAATAAGAAACCACTGTTCTAGCATATGCCTAGCAACGCTATCTGACGGGCAAAATTTTATAGGCAGCCTAATTGACAACTTGTGAGGGGACACCTAGTATTTCGATGGGACTACGTGCTGTTTTTAAGAAAAAGTAAGAAAGTTTAAAATACTTGGTAATTGTAGTATCTTTAATATTGTTTTCCTGCCAATTTGTTCTTTGTGTAGTAGAGTACGAGTTAGTAGCATCACTGTTTCATATATGAAGCACAATAAGGAGATATTGGACTTGATAGGCTGGTCTTCCCCGATAACCACCTTGCAACATATGCAAAAAAGTTGTTACTTGTTTTTTTTGTTTTTTTTTTAGTGGTTTGAGCTTGAGACCACTTCAGCAGCTTGACAAAAAAAAAATGAAACTCGAGCAATTTACACAAAACTCAGTCTAGCATCTAAAATATTAAATTAAATTTTCTCTTTTTCAGGTAAATCGTTATGGCACGCCGTTTTTTGTGGACACGGATATCTCAAAGTTATTTGATGAATTACCTTCAAATCCAGAATCCGAACTTGACATGTCATCAGAGGATGATGCTGACGATTGGCTACCGGACCTTCCAGCTTTAAATGCCGAATCATTGAGCAGCTTACTGGCTTGAGAGCTATCATCAAGTGATTACGAAACCGATAATCAAGTGGATGGAGTAACGGAAGCAAACGACCAGCCAGAAGTAAGTAAAAACAAATATTCTCCTCCCCTTGGAGTTATAGTGAAGAAGTGGAATAAGACATTTGAAGTCAAAGATGTCGAGCCCAAACCAAAACATTAGGAAACCAAAACATCTTCTTTCTTCTTCAGCAACCTTTTAAGAAAATCGAAATATATTTTCTTGTGATTATTATCTCTTCTAATCAGCAGTTGTACCCAACCAATTCTGCTCAAGACATCCTCAGGGCTATACTGTGGTGTTTATCCTCCCCCATAGTATAGTGCAGACGGTTTGATATCATCTTTTTTCCCTTCTTGTTTTAGTTTTATTTCTGTGTTTAAAGCTTTTTCCAATAGGCAATGATTAGAAGTCCTCCAAAAAAAAAAGTCCCCCCAGATCCCAAATCAAATTCCAGTGAAAGTGTCATAGTGAAAGATACCCATCCTGGCTGGTCAAGCACCCTATCTCAAAGTTTTAATGATAGCTCCAAATCAGAGAATAGGAAAATGATACGTGTAGGGGCTAATGTAACCATAGATGATAATGGGTTTCAAGAGGTCCTCTCTAGAAGTTCTAAAAAAAGGAAAAAAATCTCCCCAATTAAAAGCATTTTCCCTCTCCCTGCCCAAGATCCTCCCTCCAAAAACTTAGGAATTTACCTTAAAATTACTCCCACTACCCCCTGTGAAATAAAAATAATCACTGCAATAAGAGTTGCAATTTTTAAATTGATAAAATCAATGTTCTCTCTTAACATTGACTGTGATTGATTTCTGCTAATAGCTGTTGAAGATCAGAAATCAGCAGATACAATAATTAACCTTAAATCCCTTCTGATTATCCCAATTATTGCATCTAATTTGAACACATAAAAATAACCAACAAAAATTGAAGTTTATAATGTTCCCCCAAATATATCTACTCAGGAGTTAAAAGAAGGCCTTTCAGATAGGGCTGGAAACACAATCCCAGTTGAGGATGTTACCCAACTTGGAAAACCTAACTCTAATGGCCTAAAAACTAGTAGATCCTTCTTATTCACACTGAAGGATAAAATTGATATCCCAGAAAAATTATTCCTATTTGGGCAAATCAAACCACACAAGGAATACAAACCTAAGCCTATTCAGTGTCAGAAGTGTTTCAAACTGGGACACACAACAAACAAATGCAATGAAATTCTCCAAGAGTGTAGTAATTGTAAATCTTTCCATCCTAAAGAGCTGACAACTTGCAACAACACCCAGCCTACATGCATCAATTGCAAAGGCCCACATGAATCTACAAATAAATCATTATGCCCTGCATACAAGAAAAGAGCTCTAACACTCCAAATATCAACAGAGAAGGCCATCCCATACCCCTTCTCAGCAATGGAAGCAAATGCTGCCCAACAATACCAAATAAAGCCTGTAATGAAACCAACCAAAACCCCCAAGTCAAATGCCCCCCATGCCTCACGCCCCCCATCTCCCACACCATCTTCTAAGCCCCCGAGCGCCAATCCCGATCAGACGGACTCACCAAGCCAACAAGCCTCCTTGTCCGGTGAGATGAGGCCAGCCTGGCCCTCCCTCCCAAGAAGAAACAAACCAGAAACACTACCAGGAATCAATCCCTTAACCTACAAACAGGATGCACTACCAAAAATGCAATCCCTATGCTTATTCATTCTAAACTGTAATGCAGTTCAGGCCATGAACATACATCCACTACAGAAAACAAAAATTATTGCAGAATTGGCAAAAATCTACATCCCAGATGATATGCTCATTCAAGCAAAAAAAGATCTTGCTTTACTGTTAACAAAGCTGAACATTGATACACAGTCATATGAAGAAAAAATCAACAACACAACATTTATCAATACTCCAATGGAATGTAAGATCACTCACAGAAAATAAGCTAAATGAACTAATATCATTTATGAATAATAATTCAATTAATATTGCTTGCCTCCAGGAAACTCATTTAACCCAAAATCAACAAATTAAGTCTCTGGGATATACTATCATGAGAAAGGATAGATCTTCAGAGAGAAAAGGAGGTGGTGTAGCTTTATTAGTTAATAATAATATAAAATTTTGTGGCATCAAATTTCCAGATTTTGAAAATGATGTTGATGTAATTGGTATAAGTGTTTGGCTGAATAATTTAAAAACCTACATAATAAGCTTTTATAACCCTAATGGCCAAACTACAGATGCCAAGGATTTCTTTAATTAAATAAATAATTCTAATATGTTAAAAAATATCATTATTTGTGGTGATTTCAACACCCACAGCCTTTTGTGGGGGAATAAACCAGCAAATAAAGCTGGTAAATTTATTGAGCATATGACTTCAAATAATAATGAATTAGTTGTTGCTACCCCTCCAAACCTGAATACTTATTTCAACCCCAAAACTGGCAATTTCTCCACAATTGACCTACAAATTGTGTCTTTAAATTTTTTGAACAAAATTTACATAAATAAAATTGATAGTCTATGTACAGACCACTTTGCTATAGTTTGCTCCCTAAATGAACCTGCTGAAACTTTATCTCATACATCCAAATATATCAACACTAAAGCAAATTGGTCTATTTTCCAAAATAAGCTAAATGATGAAATTACAAGTTTCACCCAAAGTTCATGCATTTCTAACACAACAGTTGACACACATGCTGAAGCGTTGACATCTTTACTAATAAATACAGCTAATCATGCTATCCCCAGGACAACACCTAAGAAAACATTCCCTAAACAAATTCCTAAAGCATGGTGGACAAATGAGTGCCTAAATAAATGGAGGATAAAAAAGGCAGCTAGGACAGAATTCATAAAAAAACCAACACCTACTACATATTTAAAAAATTACAAGCAGAATCTAATCTAAAAAGGACTATAATAGATGCTAAATATAAATACTGGAATAATTTTGCAAATAATCTCTCCAGAGAAACAAATGAGCCAATTATACATAAAGTCATAAGCCACATAAGTGGGAAAAAGACTTCTCCCAACCCACTCCTGTATGAGCTTATACATAATAATACCCATTATGACAATGATAATGAAAAGGCTAACCTATTTGCAACTCTTTTTGTTAATAAGCTAACATAAAATAATCAAAGCAAACTGTCCACAATTCCTATGAACCCTAGTTACCAACCCCGCCCAGGATCCGAGTACATAACTAATCCATTTTCAATCCAGGAATTGAATAATGCAATACATCATATTAGGTCCAAAACTAGCAGTAGCTATGACAATATACACCCTACATGGATAAAGAATCTCACACCTTCATACAAACAAGAACTGCTAAATTGTTATAATCACGCTTGGGCATCTTCTAGGTTCCCCAATATATGGAAATGTTCGTCCCTCCTACCAATCCTAAAGAAAAATAAACCAAAAGATAACCCTGAGTCTTATAGGCCCATAATGATTATACCTGTGATGGGGAAAATAATGGAGAAAATGATTTATCACAGACTCCTCTGGTTTGTTGAGAAAAATAACATGATCCCACACACTCAAACTGGATTCAGGAAATACCACTCCTCAACAGATGCTTTCATTTTGCTAACAAATGCAATAAATGAATCTTTCTCAAAAAATAATATCCTAGTGGCAGCTTTCCTAGATTTTGAAGGAGCTTATGACAATGTGAACCACCAAATCCTTTTAAATAAACTTGCAAACCTTGGAGTACCTCCTAAGCTAGTATCCTTTATTAAATCCTTCATAGAAGTGCGAAGTTTCATTGTTTGTGTTGGTTCAGCCTCTTCACCCCAAAAGACAATTTCCAAAGGCCTACCTCAGGGAGCAGTCCACAGTTGCCTCCTTTTTGCCCTATATCTCTGGGACATGAACCTACCCCACACGAATCTACAATATGCTGATGATCTGGTGCTATGGTCATCTGGCAACACCTTTCAGATAGCACAGTCAAATCTGCAAAAGTCACTTTTCCAGTTTGAAAAATTCTCTCAACATTCAGATTTACCCATTGCACCCACCAAGTCAAAAATAATCCAGTTTCACCGGAAGAGAAACCATGTTAATGCAAAACTAACTCTAAATAAAACAACTATTCCAGAAGATAATAATATTAATTACCTAGGTCTCATGCTTGACCAACAACTTAATTTCCACCTCCACATTTCAAACACAATATAAAAATGTTATAGAAAAGCAAATATACTAAAAAGACTTCTTTCCACACCCTGGGGTTGTCAGGAGAAAACCTTACTCCAGTTTTATAAATCACATATAAGACCCCATATTGACTATGGGCTCATTGTCTATGGTGCATGTGCAAAGACCCAGATGCAAAAAATTGAAACGACACAAAATGATATAATACGTCTCATATTTGGTCTTAGGAAACCCACAAGCACCAAGTTTCTGCTTATGGAGAGTGGATTAACAACAATCAGGGAGAGACGTAGCTTTCTCTTGATAAAACATCTTACAAAAATTGAATCAAATAGCTCACACACATTACATAATTGGTTAAGAAATCCAGCCATGTATAGAGGTATTGCAGATGAGTATGCCAATATTTAAAAGAAGTTCCCTGTACCAGCAAAGTCTATTGCACCTACTTTCCCCCAATCCCCTCCATGGACTTGGTCATTTCCCATAATAAATACTGAATTTTCAAAATGGAATAAAGATTTAACCCCCATTGCTTTTGTCCAGAAAAAATTTGCAGAACTTAATACAATTACCTATAAAAATCACTTCCAAATATTTGTTGATGGGTCAAAAATGGATGAGAAAGTTGCAAGTGGTGATTTCCTTCCTCACCTGAAAATTGCAATGGGAGAGAGATTATTTAATAATTTATCTATAATGTCTGCTGAGTTAAATGCCATAATCATGGCATTAGAATACCTTAAGCAAAACCAATCTTTGATTAAAAATTCGAATAATATTATCATCTATTCTGACTCTTTA
This sequence comes from Artemia sp. Qi Xiang Cuo, assembly GCF_049724085.1. NCBI lineage: Eukaryota > Metazoa > Arthropoda > Branchiopoda > Anostraca > Artemiidae > Artemia > Artemia sp. Qi Xiang Cuo. The sequence continues at coordinate 41,345,107 of NC_142801.1, forward strand.
TCAATCCTTGATTTGCTGGCCTCAGCTCCTCAATATATTTTGGACATTGACACTTATCATTGTCTCAGTATTATTGATAATCTTGCTTCAAGTGGCATAAAAACTTACTTTCAGTACATTCCTAGCCACTCTGGCATAAGTGGTAATCATCAGGTTGATGAAATAGCAAAAAATGCTATAAATATTGACCAGCCAAGTGGGAGACCAATCCCAATTAGAGATATTTACCGATGGAGGCTATCAGATATTAATTTTAATAAGATTAATCCTATCCTTTCCCCCTTTCCCAATAAGTATCTTTCTAAAATTTATCATAGAATTCGTTCTGGAACAAATGGACTAAATTTCCTTGCATTCTCATATAAGCTTTCTAATTCAAGTGGTTCAAGTCCCCTGTCCCCTCTTTGCAGGCATTGTAATATGAATAATGAAACAATTGACCATTGCCTATTTGAATGTAATATGCTGACGTCTGCACAACATACCTTGCTTTGTAAACTGTTAAAATGCTTCAAACACCACAAAATCCCACTATCAGCCAAGAGCCTAGCCAACTGTACCTGCACACAGAGCATAGAAATCGACATCTATCATCTTATATTTGAACTCCTAGAGTCGAAAGATCTGCTGAAAGATATCTGAATATATCTAATAAATATGAGGCAATCAAGCCAGTAGCTCTGTAGCCCACAGAGTGAAGCAAAAGGAAAAGGGCTAAATAGTTATACTGAAAAGCCCGCCTGCTGTTAAATAGAAGAAGAAGAAGTCGAGCGCTTCACTGAGTCCATGGGCCCCATTTGAAGAGAATCTTTACATAACCCAGTTGATTTTTTCCTTGAGCTGTTTGATCTTAATCTGAATGACCACATCGTATTTCAGACGAACGTATATGCTACTCAGAAAGGTGTTTTGTTCACCCCAATTGCACGAGATGAAATGAAAGTTTTTTTTAGCAATAAACATTCTTATGGGTGTCAAGACAGTACCATCTTATCGAGATTTCTGGTCAAGTCACGATGAACTCAGAGATAATTACATCTCTGGTCTGATGAATATAAGCCGTTTCAGCTTGCTTCTTGCTCATGTGCATCTGAGTGATAATTTGATCTTACCCCAGAAAAGAAGTAGCAACCATGACAAGCTCTCAAAAGTACAAAAAGTACAAGATCAGACCTCTGATTGCCAAACTAGACTCAAGCTTTTGCAGGACTTACAAGCCTACCAAAGAACAGGCCGTCAACGAAAGTATGGTCAACTTCAAAGGACGCATTACTTTCAAACAGTACATGCATATGAAGCCCACAAAACAAGGCTACAAGATCTGGGTCAGAGCACACATGCACGGTTTTGTTTGTGATTTTCAAGTATACACTGGGGAGTTAGCTGACACTACCGAGTTTGGACTTGTAGAACGAGTAGTTATAGATCTTACGACGGGATTGGAAGGCAAAAATTATCACATTTATTTTGACAATTTCTTCAGTTGAGTAACCCTCATTGAAAAAATGAAGAACAACAAGCTCTACTGCTGTGGTACAGTTCGTGCAAACCGTAAAGGTCTACCCAAACTTAAAGTCAAAAAAGAGCTGAGACAAGGGGACTCAGACTGCACTGTAAGGTCAGATGGAGTCCACTGTGTACACTGGAAAGACAAACGATGTATATAACTACTTTTGACAATTCATAAAGGAGGAGAAGTGACACAGACCAGAAGGAAGGAGAAAGATGGATCTATTACCCAAGTTGTATGCCCAAACGTGGTCGTCGATTACAACAGGTTTATGGGCTGCGTTGACAAAGCTGATATGTTGAAGTCTCTCTATGCAATAGACAGAAAAAGCAGAAAGTGGTGGCACCGCCTACTGTGGCACTTTGTCAACACTACAATGGTCAATGCCTTTGTCTTGTTCAAGTTGTCCACTATACCAGATGCTAACAAGATGACGTTGAAAGACTTTAGATGTCGCATTGTCACTGGTTTGGTTGGAAATTATTCATGCAAGGGCAAGAGAGGTCAGCCATCCAGATAATTGGACGTTATCCCAAAATTCAAGCCTTAAGTTCGTCCAGAAAAGAGATTGGATCAATAAAAGCACTTACCTGTTCAAGAATACTTCAAGAAGATGTGCCCCATGTGGTACAAAGATTGGTACAAAGATTGAGCCCCTTCACACAAAATGGCAGTGTTCAGTTTGCAAAGTTCCATTGTGCATGAACTACACAAAGAACTGCTTTAGTTATTTTCACCAGAATTGAGGTTTTTTCTGCACATGTGTCCAAGTGGTCTCCACCAGGCACCACCTTATATTTCATTACATAGTTGGAATAAATTTTTTTGAGTTCAATATTTGTTGGTTTCTAAGCCCAGGGACATAGGAAACGCACAAAAAAGCAGAATTTTCAGAAGATTTCATAATTTGTACTGGAAAGGGATAAGCAACGTTTTTAGTGTGATGGTTCCTCTTGTACATTTGACACCATGATGCGGAGTTTCAGTTTCAATGATGTTACAGAAAGAAGAACTGCATTCATGTCCAGCCGAGAGTGGTACAAAACTTTAATTACTGTCATAGATTAAACTGTTTTTCAAATAAATATATAGTTGAAAATTGAATCAAAATTTACATAGCTTCCTTCCTTAACTTATTTTTTAGAGAGACCCAAAAACAACCTTGTGATAAAGAGGGCTTTCTGTTTACTTTATCCTTAAATTGTCCTCTGTTAGATAAAGTGGATTTATTATCCACATATTTCCGGGTCCTGGATCTTCTTCCCTTGGGTCATAAAAATGAAAATATTATATTAGTGATTGTAAGTGCTTTTGAACAGTCAGTGATACCCCTTGACAGTTGAGATCCTTCTCTTCCATATATACATTAATATTTATAAATATTTGTACATGTTCATTTGCCAACCGCGTTTGCCCCTGTGATTTTCTACGAAAACCATCTATCTTTCCTCATAACATAAACACGTCCTTAAGTTGTCCTTTCAAAGATAATTTAGCTGATTTAATAGAGAAAAAAAGTTGCCAGGTGTGCCAACTTGGCTACCCTCATGATCATGATCAGACAAGAGTCCTTGAAATTTCTTATTATTTTACTGCAAAAAAAAAACTCGAATTTTTTCATGCAAGACAAATAGTCAGCTAAGTATTTTCCCCCCCAATAGCAACCTCACCTTAGAGTGAAGAAGAAGGTGAGTGCGCTAGGAGCCCATTTCTTTGCAGAGCATTTCTAGCATCTGAAGGTCCAGAGTTTTATGTCTAACTTCATTCACAAGTTTTATAGCACTGGATAATACTTTATTTATTTCTGGGGGCATTTTTGTATAATGCAATGGGTACACAAAATGTACTGCAGAGGGAAACAAGTCACATAATGGTTTTGAAGTCTAATTTTCTATATATATTCCTTATATTTTCAGTACAATATTCAATTTTTCATGCAAAGCATGGACCTCCCAATGGGTACAAGCCTTTCACCTTTTTTTACATGGAATTTATTGAAACCTCCACATTGAATACTTTTCTCTAAAACACTGGTTCTGGGGCTGGTTTGTTGATGATGTTATCTCTGTGTGGAATCATGGAGAGATAGAACTTAACACTTTTTTGTAACAGAGTTCACTGCTCCATCCTTCAATGTCTTGGGGACTGATGCCAGTTGTCAAACCCTGTTCTATCCGAAGTTGCAGTTGTGCAGTGGTGTCAGCTTTAAACTACAACAGAATGGCTTCTACCTACCTTGTGCTTACTGTTAACAAGTCAGTTTAAATTGCATCTCTTTAGCAAGCCTCTTCTACATCCTGTCACTGGATCATGCCTCAGTAATTACCACCATCAGTACAGAGTAGAAAAAATTCAGGATGAATCTCAACTTTGTTCCAAAGTGTAAATTGAGGCAATACCTTCTTCAAAAGTCTTCCTAAATATAAGATTTGCTACTATTCTAATTGCATTCTATCTCCCCACAATAATGCCAGGATATAGCCTTAAGGAATACACAAAAGTTTGCGGCTTTTGTTGATTGGCATTACTAATTGGGTCAATCTATGGTATAGAACAGGAATAAGAATGAGAAAGAAAAAAAGAAAGCTACCATTTGATTCACTATTCAATCATCTTTCCAAATAAAATAATCACTGCTGTCACAATATTGCCATACCCTCTGATGGGCCAGATACAGTCCTATGTTATATATGAGATTTTGTTGTTTTTATAAGATCTCTATTTCAAGCATGGCTTTATAAAAAAAAACTGTTGATATGAAATAAATACAAAAAAAAAGTTAAACCTACAAAATCAATAAACTTTTGTGCAGAGCTCAGGCTGGTTTCTGTGTATAGCTGGCAATATCCTAGTAGGGACTGAGGGCTGAAACATATTTGAAATGGTAATGATTATTATATATGGATAAAGCATTAAATTTGGAATCAAATAGTACTGTATATTTCTTTACTTCTTCTATTTGAATTGTATCAATATCATAAATTAACGATTTTCAGTATAATCTTGCACCAGGATTCCTTTTCTGAAATTTTTTTAAAAAGAGTGTGAAACCCCTCTAAAATGATGCTATTTGGAAAAGGTTTCAGGCTCTATAAAATTCCCCCAACTTTGTTTTCATAATAATATTTTAGTACTAAGATTAATGAAAATAATAATTACCATTCCTGAATCAACTATAAATGGCAATTTTTCACACTAAACAGTTTTTTTTAGAAACACGTTTTTAAACTTTTGGTTACAATGAGCTGTTTTGAGCCCTTTTAATCCCTTTGAGAGCTTAAAGTGTGATTTCCCTGAGATGCAATTATTGAACTTGGAAAGAGCATAAAAAGGTATCACACAATGTATTTACTTTCATCCTAGCTAAATTATGTCAAAATGTAAATATTTACCTAGCCAACAGCCCTAGAAATATAACTGTTTGTTGTTCCCTCTTTGTCCTATTACCTTAAATTGCAGCTACGAGCAATCTAAGGATTTCTCCTTGTAGAGCTCTGGAATTATGATTAATTGTATGCAAGAATCACTGGTGACCAGGTGCTGCTCCATTTCCAATGGCATTCTAATTAAATTTACAATCTTTGGAGGACCACTAAGCATCTAGCCTTTGTTTAAAAACATCAACGCATTCAGCAGTAACAGTTTCATAAAAAGATTTGTTACTATTGTTGAGACTGCGTGTTGATAAGAATTTGAGTATGGACTCTAGATGTTGTTAACTGCTTGACAAGTTTCAGTTGATGACCCCTAGTTCTGAATTTGTGATAACAGCAGGGAATAATGCTGGGAGAATATTATCCCTCAATAACTTATAGGCTAAAATGGCATCCCCTCTATTTCTCCTGTATAAAAGTGCAGGGAGATTCAACTTTGATAGTCTTACAGGATAGAAAATCTCTTGCACGCCAGATATGACTTTGGTGGCATGTCTCTGGACATCTTCAAGAATTTTTATATCTTTTTTTAAATATGGAGAGGCCAGTGACATTCCAACTTCAAGCATAAGATGCACAAGTCCCTTATAAAGAAGACTGATGACTTTAGAGGAACAAGTGGAGATGGTATGCTTAATCAAGCCCAAAGTTGAACTAGGCCCTGCAGTAGATCTCTTGGCATGTGTGCTGAATTTTAATTTGTTGTCAATAGTGACACCAAGATCTTGCTCATAATTAACAGAGAAGAGTGGGTGGCCTAAGAAAAATAAGAGCGGCATGGATTCTGTTTGCCAAAGTGAATGATATGGCACTTGGCAACATTGAATTCAAGAAGCCAGGCCTCTGCCCAGTGACCCAGCAGATGAAAATTATTTTGTAGCAGGGAATGATCTTCACAGGACAAAGCTGGTCCAGGAAGCTTCAGGTCATCTGCATAAAGAGTTGAGTTACTGATGATAATGGAAGGAGCATCATTAATGAAAATATTAAATAATGTAGGACCCAAGACACTTTCCTGAGGAACTCCACTCAGAACACACATTGAGGAAGAAAGAATATGATCTCCAGTCATCAAACAACTGAACACATTGGTTTTGCAAGTAAAGAAAATCAAGGATCCAAAGCAGGGATTTCTCTTCAAGCTTAACTATGGACAATTTAATTGCAAGTTGATTGTGACACACTTTGTCAAAAGCTTCAGAAAAGTCAAGCAGAACCCCGTCAGCAGGAATCCCTATATCAAGCAACTTGGTGATGTGATCATATGATTCAAGGAGATTGATGTCAACAGATCTTCCAGAACGAAAGCCATGTTCTTAACTGTGTAAAACATTATTTGCTTCAAGGTGTTTAACAACTGCAGAATTAATTATTCTTTCAAGAACCATAACAGCTGCTGATGTCATGCTAATTGGTCAATAATGTTCAGCAAGGTCCTTTCTACTTTTTTTAAAAATAGGAATACTATGTGTAGTTTTCCAATACTGAGGGAGTCTAGAAAGATTTAATGATAATTTGAACAGCAGGGAAAGAGGTTGACACAAGACTGTACAACATTTGTGTAGGATATGTGGGTGAATGCCGTCTGGGCCAGCAGATTTATTCAGTTTGAGGGATGTCAGTTCCTTTAGAACTAAAATATATGTAATCAGAATTGGTTCCATATTATGTGATACATCACATAAGGGAGGTGTAGGATATACAATACTGGGGTTGGACAAAAAAACAGAAAAGAAATATTGATTGAAAATTTCAACTTTCAGTTCAGGATCAGCAACTGATTTACTATCATGCAGGATATCCAGGATTGTGCGTCTGCTGCTACATTTTTGAGTGGCATAATGCAAGAAAGATTTAGGGTTAACCTTAACTTCCTCAAACCTTCTCTTCAATACCTTTATTTGGTTTGTTGTTTAATTACAAAAGGATTTGAAGACTAGATAATTTTCTGTGGTCATTTTTTCTATAATGGTTCCATGCTCTGTGTTTCCTATTGATTAGCTTACTAGTTTTAGTAGTCAAAAAAGGTAAACTCTTTGCCTGTTTTACCTGAAAAGTTCTGGTGCATGACTTTTCAACATTTAGAATTTCCGTTTTTACATTTGACCAACTCTCCTTGACATCATCAGTAATAAGCTTTTTCCAGTTGACTTTGGCAAGTTTTTCAGAGACTATTTTGTAGTTAACATACTTTTGTTGCTTAGAGGAAGGCTGAATGGTAGGTAGACATAACTTTGAAATAATTACAACATGGTCACTGTTACCAACAGGTGTGGTTATAACATCCTTAGGGTTACTGAGCATGACCAGATCAAGAATGTTGGAGACTTGACCCTCCCTGAAACGAGTTGGTTGTGAAATTCTTTGACAGAGGGAATTATCAGAGAGGGCAGACAAAAAAGGAGAATCTCTATTACAAAAAACAGATCCATCAATCTACTGGATTTCAGAAAGATTAAAGTCCCCCATAAGGACAAGATCATAGATGGCAAAATTGGTCATCATATGAGACAACATGGCAGCCAAATTTGATTCTGAGTTCATAAAACATGGAGCACTGGGGCTTCTACAAACAACACTCACTATAATTGAAGTTCTTTGATTGTGTAATTTAATCCACGCAGACTCAATTCTATCAGTATTCAGAGAATTGAGTTGAATGAGACTAACATTTAGTCCATATCTTATATAAAGGCACACTCCTCGGTGGCAGAGTGGGGAATTCAGGTTAGAAAATAGTTGGTAATCATCAATTTTGATTTCATCAGGATTTAAAACTGACAAGGTATTTTTGGTGAAACTTCTGTAATTGCAGCAAAATCCACTCCTTCATATTTCATATGAAAAGAGAGTTCAGAAAGCTTATTAGGGAGCCTATTATAAACCAGTTAAGCTGTGTAGACTAGGATATCCAGTATAGTGTGAGTGATTGTGTTTAATATTGAATAAAAACATCAATATTGTTTAAGAGACACCTAGCTTGAGGCAATTGCTAAGGAGAGGGACCTCGGGGTTACTGCTGACTATGATTTGAAGTTTTGTTGTCACAGACAAGCTCAAGTTGCAAAAGCAAACCAAGGACTTGACCTCATAAAACAGTCATCACCAGGAAGCCATGTGTGACAATGAAGCTTTACAAAGCTATGGTTTACCATCACCTGGAATCTAGCATGACCATAATCTCTCCTAGCTATAAGATAGATGTGAAGGTACTGGAGAGTGTTCAAAGTAAAGCAACAAAGCTTATCTCAACACTGCAAGACAAAACCTACAATAAACATTTAATCTCACTCAAAATCTCTACTTTAGTTTATTTCAGGAAAAGAGGAGTTGTAATAACAACTTGTAAGCTGCTGGTAAATGACCTATTGGGTCATGTCTTGTCCCTGTCCTTCTCAAATACCACAAGAGGACAAGTTAGGTAGCTGCAGGTCCCCTATTAAACCAGGTGAAAGCACTAACACTTCTTCTTACTCAAATCTGTCCCACCCCAGAACAGCCTGTTTAGAGCTGCCATCTAAACTCAAACTCAAGGAACCTTCAAAAAAAGGAGTTGATCAAGACTGGGTAAATATTAAGCAGTTCATATTATTGACCTATGAATAAAGTGAACTTACAACTTGATGCCATTATTTATTCTCTTTCTGAGTATAATAATTGCTTTTCTTGCAAATTCAGTTTTAAGTCTTTTTTGGACCCTTGAAAATGATAATTTCTTTCTATTGCTTTTAAGAATAAAAAGGATTAAAACATTTGTTTCCAACCTACTATTTCATTATAAGATCCATTTTGTTAATATAATATAATCTGCCAAAAATGATGTGTAACAATTAAGAATGATAAAAGTTAAACACAATTTCTCTATTTTTCTATCTGCCATCTTTCTTTTGGTTGCTTTGATACTTTTCAACACATAGGTGAAGAAGTAACCTAGTTTTAAGGGGCCTAACAGAATAAGAGAGATTATATAATAATGTCTGCTGTGTTAAATGCCATAATCATGGCATTAGAACACCTTATTAAAAACCAACCTTTGATTGCGAACTCAAAAAATATCAAAGAACATTCTGACTCTTTATCATGCCTTGAGTAGCTGGCCTTAGCTCCAAAGTATAAATTGGACATTGAAATCTATCGTTGTCTCAATATTATGAAAAATCTTGCTTCAAGTGTTATAAGAATTTATTTTTAACATACTCATGGCAACTCTGGTATAATTGGTAATCATCAAGTCGATGAGATAGCAGAAAGTGCCATAAATATTGACCAGCCAAGTGGGAGACCAATCCCCATTAGATATGTATACCGATGGAGACCATCAGATACTAATTTTGATAAGATTAATCATAGCTTTCCCGCCTTTCCCAAACAGTATTGTTCCAAAATTTATGATAGAATGTTTTCTAGAACCAATGTTCTAAATTTTCTTGCATTCTTGTATGAGTTTCCTAATTCAAGTGGTTAAGTTCCCCTGTCCCCACTTTGCAGGCATTGTAATATGAATATTGAAACAACTGACCATTGCCAATTTGAATGTAATATACTGATGTCTGCACAACATACCTTGCTTTGTAAACCGTTAAAATGCTTCAAACACCACAAAATCTCACTATCAGCCAAGACCCTAGCCAACTATACCTGCACAGAGAACATAGAAATCAACATCTATCATCTTATATTTGAACTCCTAGAGTCGAAAGATCTACTGAAAGATGTCTGAAAATATCTAACAAATAAGAGGCAATCAAGCCAGTAGCTCTGTAGCCCACAGAGTGAAGCAAAAGGAAAAGGGCTAAATAGTATTACTGAAAAGCCTGCCTGCTGTTAAATAGAAGAAGAAGAATAAGAAGAAAACATGGCAGATTTGTTACAACAACAACAACAGCAACCGTACAAGAAAATCAAAATATATTTTCTTGATTATTATCGCTTCTAATCAGTAGTTGTACCAAACCTATCCTGCTCAAGTCATCCTCAGGGCTATACTGTGGTGTTTATCCTTCCCATAGTATAGTGCAGACGGTTTTATATCATTTTTTTTCCCTTCTTATTTTTGTTTTATATTTGTGTTTAAAGCTTTTTCAAATAGGAAATTTTCAGAAGTCCTCCAAAAAAAAACTTCCCCCCAGATCCCAAATCAAATTCCATAGTGAAAGATACCCATCCTGGCTGGTCAAGCACATTATCCGAAAGTTCTAATGATGGCTCCAATTCGGAGAATAGGACAATGATAACTGTAGGTCCTAATTCAACCATAAATGATGATAATTGGTTTCAAGAGGTCCTCTCTAGAAGCTCTAAAAAAAGGAAAAAAATCTCCCCAATTAAAAACATGTCCCCTCTCCCTGCCCAAGATCCTTCCTCCAAAAACTTACAAAGTTACCTTAAAATTACTCCCACTACCCCCTTTGAAATAAAATTGATCACTGCAATAATAGTTGCAATTTTTAAATTGCTTAAATCAATGTTCTCTCTTAACATTAACCGTGATGGATCTCTGCTTATAGCTGTAGAAGATCAGAAATCAGCAGATACAATAATTAACCTTAAATCCCTTCTGAATATCCCAATTATTGCATCTAATTGGAACCCAAAACAATCACCAACAAAAATTGTAGTTTATAATGTTCCCCCAGAGATATCTACTCAGGAGTTAAAAGAAGGCCTTTCAGATAGGGCTGGAAACACAATCCCAGTTGAGGATGTTACCCAACTTTGAAAACCTAATTCTAATGGCATAGAAACTAATAGATCCTTCTTATTCACACTAAAGGATAAAATTGACATCCCAGAAAAATTATTCCTATTTGGGCAAATCAAACCATACAAGGAATTCAAACCTAAGCCTATTCAGTGTCAGAAGTGTTTCAAACTGGGACACACGACAAACAAATGCAATGAAATTCTCCAAGAGTGTAGTAATTGTAAATCTTTCCATCCTAAAGAGCTGACAACTTGCAAAAACACCCAGCCTACATGCATCAATTGCAAAGGTCCACATGAATCTACAAATAAATCATTATGCCCTGCATACAAGAACAGAGCTCTAACACTCCAAATATCAACAGAGAAGGCCATCCCATACCCCTTTGCAGCAATGGAAGCAAATGCTGCCCAACAATACCAAATAAAGCCAAGAATGAAACCAACAAAAACCCCCAAGTCACATGCCCCAAATGCATCAAGCACCCCATATAAAACAACATCTTCTAAGCCCCCTAGCTCAAATCCCTATCAGAAGGAATCACCAAGCTAGCAAGCCTTGTTTTCCGGTGAGATGAGGCCAGCCTGGCCCTCCCTCCCAAGAAGAAACAAACCAGAAACACTACCTGGAATCAATACCTTAACCAACAAACAGGATGCACTACCAAAAATGCAATCCCCAAATATATGCTTATTCATTCTAAACTGTAATGCAGTTCAGGCCATGAACATACATCAACTACAGAAAACAAAAATTATTGCAGAATTGGCAAAAATCTACATCCCAGATGATATGCTCATTCAAGCAAAAAAAGATCTTGCTTTACTTTTAACAAAGCTGAACATTGATACACAGTCATATGAAGAATAAATCAACAACACAACATTTATCAATACTCCAATGGAATGTAAGATCACTCACAGAAAATAAGCTAAATGAACTAATATCATTAATGAATAATAATTCCATTAATATTGCTTGCCTCCAGGAAACTCATTTAACCCAAAATCAACAAATTAAGTCTCTGGGATATACTATCCTGAGAAAGGATAGATCTTCAGAGAGAAAAGGAGGTGGTGTAGCTTTATTAGTTAATAATAATATAAAATTTTGTGGCATCAATTTTCCAGATTTTGAAAATGATGTTGATGTAATTGGTATAAGTGTTTGGCTGAATAATTTAAAAACCTACATAATAAGCTTTTATAACCCTAATGGCCAAACTTCAGATGCCAATGGGGGAATAAACCAGCAAGTAAAGCTGGTAAATTTATTGAGCATATGATTTCAAATAATAATGAATTAGCTGTTGCTACCCCTCCAAACCTAAATACATATTTTAACCCCAAAAGTGCCAAATTCTCCACAATTGACCTACAAATTGTGTCTTTGAATTTTTTGAACAAAATTTACATAAATAAAATTGATAGTCTGTGTACAGACCACTTTGCTATAGTTTGCTCCCTAAATGAGCCTGCTGAAACTTCTTCTCATACTTCCAAATATATCAACACTAAAGCAAATTGGTCTATTTTCCAAAATAAGCTAAATGATGAAATTAAAAGTTTCACCCAAAGTTCATGCATTTCTAACACAACAGTTGACACACATGCTGAAGCCTTGACATCTTTACTAATAAATACAGCTAATCATACTATCCCCAGGACAACACCTAAGAAAACATTCCCTAAACAAATTCCTAAAGCATGGTGGACAAATGAGTGCCTAAATAAATGAAAGATATAAAAGGCAGGTAGGACAGAATTCATAAAAAAAACAACACCTACTACATATTTAAAAAAATTACAAGCAGAATCTAATCTAAAAAGGACTATAATAGATGCTAAATATAAATACTGGAATAATTTTGCAAATAATCTCTCCAGAGAAATGCATGAGCCAATTATACATAAAGTCATAAGCCACATATGTGGGAAAAAGACTTCTCCCAACCCACTCCTGTATGAGCTTTTACATAATAATACCCATTATGACAATGATATTGAAAAGGCTAACCTATTTGCAACTCTTTTTGTTAATAAGCTAACATCAAACAATCAAAGCAATCTGTCCACAATTCCTATGAACCCTAGTTACCAACCACGCCCAGGATCAGAGTACATAACTAATCAATTTTCAATCCAGGAATTGAATAATGAAATAAATCATATTAGGTCAAAAACTAGCAGCAGCTATGACAATATACACCCTACATGGATAAAGAATCTCACACCTTCATACAAACTAGAACTGCTAAATTGTTATAATCACGCTTGGGCATCTTCTAGGTTCCCCAATATATGGAAATGTTCGTCCCTCCTACCAATCCTAAAGAAAAATAAACCAAAAGATAACCCTGAGTCTTATAGGCCCATAATGATTACACCTGTGATGGGGAAAATAATGGAGAAAATGATTTATAACAGACTCCTCTGGTTTGTTGAGAAAAATAACATGATCCCACACACTCAAACTGGATTCAGGAAATACCACTCCTCAACAGATGCTTTCATTTTGCTAACAAATGCAATAAATGAATCTTTCTCAAAAAATAATATCCTAGTGGCAGCTTTCCTTGATTTTGAAGGAGCATATGACAATGTGAACCACCAAATCCTTTTAAATAAACTTGCAAACCTTGGAGTACCTCCCAAGCTAGTATCCTTTATTAAATCCTTCATAGAAGTGCGAAGTTTCATTGTTTGTGTTGGTTCAGCCTCTTCACCCCAAAAGACAATATCCAAAGGCCTACCTCAGATAGCAGTCCTCAGTTGCCTCCTATTTGCCCTATATCTCTGGGACATGAACCTACCCCACACGAATCTACAATATGCTGATGATCTGGTGCTATGGTCATCTGGCAACACCTTTCAGATAGCACAGTCAAATCTGCAAAAGTCACTTTTCCAGTTTGAAAAATTCTCTCAACATTCAGATTTACCCATTGCACCCACCAAGTCAAAAATAATCCAATTTCACAGGAAGCGAAACCATGTTAATGCAAAACTAACTCTAAATAAAACCACTATTCCAGAAGATAATAATATTAATTACCTAGGTCTCATGCTTGACCAAAAACTTAATTTCCACCTCCACATTTCAAACACAATAAAAAAATGTTATAGAAAAGCAAATATACTAAAAAGACTTCTTTCCACACCCTGGGGTTGTAATGAGAAAACCTTACTCCAGTTTTATAAATCACATATAAGACCCCATATTGACTATGGGCTCATTGTCTATGGTGCATGTGCAAAGACCCAGATGCAAAAAATTGAAACAACACAAAATGATATAATACGTCTCATATTTGGTCTTATGAAACCCACAAGCACCAAGTTTCTGCTTATGGGGAGTGGGTTAACAACAATAAGGGAGAGACGTAGCTTTCACTTGATAAAACATCTTACAAAACTTGAATCAAGTAGCTCACACACATTATATAATTGGTTAAGAAATCCAGCCATGTATAGAGGTATTGCAGATGAGTATGCCAATATTCAAAAGAAGTTCCCTGTACCAGCAAAGTCTATTGCACCTACTTTCCCCCAATCCCCTCCATGGAATTGGTCATTTCCCATAATAAATACTGAATTTTCAAAATGGAATAAAGATTTAACCCCCATTGCTTTTTTTCAGAAAAAATTTGCAGAACTTAATACAATTACCTATAAAAATCACTTCCAAATATTTGTTGATGGGTCAAAAATGAATGAGAAGGTTGCAAGTGGTGTTTTCCTTCCTCACCTGAAAATTGCAATGGGCAAGAGATTATTTAATAATTTATCTATAATGTCTGCTGAGTTAAATGCCATAATCATGGCATTAGAACACCTTAAGCAAAACCAATCTTTGATTGAAAATTCGAATAATATTATCATTTATTCCGACTCTTTATCAAGCCTTGGGTTGCTGGCCTCAGCTCCTCAATATAAGTTGGACATTGACACTTATCATTGTCTCAGTATTATTGATAATCTTGCTTCAAGTGGCATAAAAACTTACTTTCAGTACATTCCTAGCCACTCTGGCATAAGTGGTAATCATCAGGTTGATGAAATAGCAAAAAATGCTATAAATATTGACCAGCCAAGTGGGAGACCAATCCCAATTAGAGATATTTACCGATGGAGGCTATCAGATATTAATTTTAATACGATTAATCCTATCCTTTCCCCTTTTCCCAATAAGTATCTTTCTAAAATTTATCATAGAATTTGTTCTGAAACAAATGGACTAAATTTCCTTGCATTCTCATATAAGCTTTCTAATTCAAGTGGTTCAATTCCCCTGTCCCCTCTTTGCAGCCATTGTAATATGAATAATGAAACAATTGACCATTGCCTATTTGAATGTAATATGCTGACGTCTGCACAACATACCTTGCTTTCTAAACTGTTAAAATACTTCAAACACCACAAATTCCCACTATCAGCCAAGAGCCTAGCCAACTATACCTGCAAACAGAGCATAGAAATCGACATCTATCATCTTATATTTGAACTCCTAGAGTCGAAAGATCTGCTGAAAGATATCTGAATATATATAATAAATATGAGGCAATCAAGCCAGTAGCTCTGTATCCCACAGAGTGAAGCAAAAGGAAAAGGGCTAAATAGTGTTACTGAAAAGCCCGCCTGCTGTTAAATAGAAGAAGAAGAAGAAGTTTGGATTTTTTGGTAAATTTTTACCAAATCATATTATTGAGTTAGGAATAAAGTGAATACACTATTTGATGCCTTTTTTGTGCTGATTATGAATATAATAATCATTTCTATCAGAAATGAGTTTCAGCCCCCTCCCCCCTAACCTAACCTAACCCCCACCTCTATATGTTCAAATATATATCCTGACTTGACATATATAAGGGGGGGGGGCTAAAATTCATTTCTGATAGAAATGATTGTTATATTTGTAATCAGCATAAAAAAAGCATTGACTGGTATATTCACTTTATTTGAAACTCAATAGCTAATATGATTTGGTAAAAATTTACCAATTTTTTTTCTTCAATTTAATCTTGACAAATCAATGCTTGTTAATTATACAACTTTTACAAAATGGATTTATATTGAAATAATAAGTTTAAAAAAAATTTTATAACTCATTTTTACACACAAAAAATATAGGCTAGAATGTAATTATTATTTTTAAGGGTCTTAAAAGGGCTCATAATTGAATTTTTGAGAAGTGATTATTATATTCAGAAAGAGCATAAAAATTGCATCTAGTGATATGATCACTTTATTTGTAGGCTAGGTTAATAATATGAACTGCTCAATATTTATCCAATGGTGAATGGAGGCTAAACTGAGATGTCAAATGATAATCACAAAACATTACCAGCAATTTTCAACAAGAGTAAAATTCATTTCTGATAGAAATGATTGTTATATTTGTAATCAGCATAAGAAAAGCCATTGAATGGTATATTCACTTTATTTGAAACTCAATAGCTAATATGATTTGGTAAAAATTTACCAATTTTTTTTCTTCAATTTAATCTTGACAAATCAATGCTTGTTAATTATACAACTTTTACAAAATGGATTTATATTGAAATAATAAGTTTAAAAAAAATTTTATAACTCATTTTTACACACAAAAAATATAGGCTAGAATGTAATTATTATTTTTAAGGGTCTTAAAAGGGCTCATAATTGAATTTTTGAGAAGTGATTATTATATTCAGAAAGAGCATAAAAATTGTATCTAGTGATATGCTCACTTTATTTGTAGGCTAGGTTAATAATATGAACTGCTCAATATTTATCCAATGGTGAATGGAGGCTAAACTGAGATGTCAAATGATAATCACAAAACATTACCAGCATGCTGGTAATGTTTACCTTATCTTGCTAGATATAGCAAGCATCACCTTATCTTGCTAGATATAGCCTACAATGTAAGGAGCCTAGACAAACCTGAGCTTCTTGACAACAATTTTTATGCTGGTCCAATTGTGTTTAAATCGAACAGGATAATTTTTAATATCGTCAATTTGGATCGTGTTTTAATATTTATGTCCTTATGAACCCAGGACGATCAGTTCAAATTATTAAACCACCAATCAGCCCACGCTTTCTTTTTTTGAATGACAGCTGAAGTCGTAGATGAATATGAAATAATAAAGTTGAATACGGTTAAAATCTGATATCAAAAGTTAAGAAGCATATAACTATCATATCATATATGCATCTTATGCATCTATATATAATATATTATATCATATTTTGCATCTATAGATATTATTGAAAACTTAGATTTGTCGAATTCGATATCTTACAATTGCATCACTGTTTAATTTAAGAATTTCATTTTTTGATTTAACATAAAAGTGTTGAAGAAAACAAGATGCAAAACACCACAATTCAAAAAAAATTGTAAACAATTCAATGGCCTTTATTTTCGAAAGCTAATGAAGAGGTGGAGGCTTAGTATAACAATTTTTTATTTTGTGGTGCATTAACCTGGTAAAATTCTAGTTTATAGGCTTCTTGGAATGTAGCTGAGTTAGGTGAATGAAGCTTTCAGGGCCAAAACTAGGCTATATCTAGGGTAGACTACTGTGTCTACCCTTTCATTATTTCTGCGACTTAAAATACTGTTTACATGACATGTAGGTAAAATTCTACTTTAGCCACTTTTGGCTATCTTGGGAAGGGGTTAGGTTAGGAAAATGAGACTTTCAGGGATGGGTCTACAGGCTAAAGTATGTCCTGGGAAGGTATTTTGAAGTACCTACCTCCACTCCTTCTCCCTCTAGAGGGTCATGAAATTTGCCTAAATGACAGGTCTATAGCCTACCCATTAAAATTTTGACAAAACAACATTTTATCTTAATTTTCAGTTATCAGTTTCTTTTTCTCTGGCTTTAGCTCTGAAAATGCAATTTCAGTTATTTGAGCAGAATTTTAAGACACATAAATAGTTTATTTCCAAAATTTAGGAAATGTATTTGCATACCTTTAAAACCTTATAAATTGGGATTGAGCAAAGTTGTGAAGCTGAAAACAATTTTGTTGTACTTCATTTAAGCAGAAGATCTATTTTGCAAGGTTTCACTTCTATAACTCACATATTTTCAAAGGTCAGGACCCTCTAGAGGGAGAAGGAGTGGAGGTGGGTACTTCAAAATATCTTCCCAGGACATACTTTTGCCTGTAGACCCATCCCTGAAAGTTTCATTTTCTTAACCTAACCCCTTTCTAAGATAGTCAAAAGTAGCTAGAGTAGAATTTTACCAACATGTATACTACCATAGATTAGAATGCAGACCCATCTGAATTTCTGACAAGAAATGTTTAACCATAATCTGGGTTTCCAATCTCTTTTTCACTGGCTTTTGATAGTATAATAACATAATTTAGCTAAAAAAATGAACATGTTATTTGATACCTTTTCTTATGCTCCTTCCAAATTCAATAATTGCTTCTTGAGCAAATTCCATTTTAACCCTTAATGGGCCCCCAAAGGGTAACTTTTTACCTTGTCTAAGCTTTATTTTTAGACTCTGGTGTAAATTGAAATAAATACTTCAAACAAAATAGATTAAAAATTAGCAAACAACAACTTTGACATCTCTTTAGGATGTATTGGTGCCCTGTTTAACAAAAGATCAGAAACAAAAAAAAGATACATTAATTGTAGGCCTACCCATGCAAAAATAGGTAGGCTAAAGTTATACCAAATCATATTATTGACTTATGCATATAGTGAGTATACCACGCGATACCTTTTTTTATGCTTATTACAAATATAGTAATCATTTCTATTGGAAATGAATTTCAGCCCCCCCCCCTATATATGCCAATTCAGGGTATATATTTCTACAACCTAACCCTGAATCAGCATATATAGGGGGGGAGGCTGAAATTCATTTCCAATAGAAATGATTACTATATTTGTAATCAGCATAAAAAAGGCATCAAATGGTGTATTCACTTTATTCCTAACACTTTTACTCATTCACTTTATCACTTTATTCCTGTTGTTCAAGATCAGGAGCTGTAAGCAGGGGTGTTCCAAAGATAATTTTATTGGGTGAGGGGGGGCAATCTTCATAAATTTTACCAACTCACTTCCTGATTATGCCAAATTTTCTGCAGAAATCAAGAATTTTGCTGAAGTTAGATCAATTTTGCAAAAGTTCTGCTGAAATTTTCACCTTCAGCAAAAATTTACCAAATGCCAAAAAATTTGGCAGGGCAGCCCCCCCCCCCTCAGGATTTCCCTGGCTGTAAGTCCTATTTAGGTTCTCATCAATGGTATTTCTGATGTTGTACTTTTTGTTTTGCTAGAATGCCTTTTTTGATGGGTTTCAGACACTTTTTAAAAGAGCCCTCTTGCATCAGTCAACAGGTTTTGTTGCATATCTTTGGACAGATTCTATTTTCTACTGATCAACCTTATTCATCAGTGTTGCAACACATATTCCAAATCCTAGAAATATTTACACAACACCCTTGTACAGCTTGGTCTTAACTTTGGATGACCTTCTGTATACTGTGCTCTTGATTATCCCAAGGGTCTGAGATGCTTTGGCAACTGTTTTTATAGAATTTCAAATCCTTATCAGTGAAAATTCCCAAATCTATTTCAGCTTCTGGAGAGTCAATCAATTGTCTAGTCATCCTCTTGACTCATATGGTACTGCCAACTTACATTCTTTCTTCCAAAATAAACTGTCTTTCACTTTTGAATGTTAAGTTTAAGCTTCCACTTACAGACCCAAGGCCATACCCAGAGAGAGGGCTAGGGGGGTTTTAACCCCCCCCCCCCAAATGTTTGTTTGACTTGTAAAAACATAAAAAAAATGGATATAAACAAATTATGTATGCGTTTTTTTTGTGTTCCTCTCAACCTAACCCCCCCCCCCCCCAAACAAAAAAAAATCTTTAAGTAAAACCCCCTCTGAAAAAAATCCTGGGTTACAGCCTTATACAGACCCCAAGTGAAAGTGAAATCTAGGTCTTCCTGTTTAGAAGGTCTTAATGCTGATGACTCTGTGGACCCATTAAGCTTTGAATCATCAAAATAAAGTCTCATCTTGTTTCTGACAGCTCATGGAGCATCAATAATAAAAATTTTCAATAATGTAGGACTCAAGATTGTTTCCTCATGCACACCATTGTCAACCCCAAGGAGAATTCTTGCCCATTGCCTCCAAACACGTTAACTCTGCTTTCTTCTGCAAGGAACTGCATCACCTATTCTACAACTTACAGATAGATGCTGATAGCTGTTAGTTTTGTCTTCAGTCAGCAATTACAGACTTTGGCAAAATCTAAGAGAATTCTGTCAACTAGAGTGTTCAATGGCACTCTAGACAGAGAGTATTCATGTCAGTTGGGTCTCTACAGGAGAGGGAGGAGGAAGCCAAATCCGCAACCAGAACATAACAAGATACTCAAAAACCTCCTGAAGTCATCACAAAGCATAACCAGAATTGAAATCTGAATTTTGCTCAAACTATGGTTTAAGGTAATTTGGAGTGCCAGACAAGGATATCCTTATTCTAAGAAGTGTACTGGTTGGTCTCTATTGAATCAGAAGAACATGCACTTCTAGCAAATCCCTAGCCATCAAGGAACAAAAGGCAATGATTTAGCTGACTCCTTTGCTTTAAAGATAATAAAGATTATTCCTCTTACTCAGAATAGACCTACCTCACTTAGATACTATAGGGACATTTTTCACTCATCAATGTGCTAAGATCTTACATCTTTTGTCAGAAAATGCTTAAAAGTGAAATCTTTGAACTAAGATCTTACATCTTTTGTTGTTTTATGCAAACGTCTTTCATCATTCTGCTCTGATCAGCAGTCTGAGAACAATGATGAGTATATCATCATTGTTCTATGTGGCAGAAAGATAGCATCTTTCATGGTTTTTGCTAATATCAGTGAGGTGTAAGATCTTAGAACAAAGATGAGTTGAAAAAATGATAATTTTTGCAGAAAAAATTAAATATCTTAGTGCTAAAAAACAGCCCTTATATGAGAGGAATACTAAAAAAAAGTAAATTCTTTCCAGCCCCTTTTCTACAAATGTCAAAGATTAATCCTTGCATTATAGACTTAAACTTCTTGTAATTTTCAAATTAAGTTTTGTACCTTAACTAAGTGTTGTCAATGTCACACTTCAGGCAAATTTCTGCAACATCTCCTCTTTGAATATGAATTAGCTCAGTAATCAACAAATCTTCTAAGAGAAGATCTAAATCAGCTTCTAGAAGATCTAAAGAAGCCAAGAAATTTTTTCCAACATATATTAAGTATTTGTACAACAAAGCATTTACCCCAGATATCAGTGATTAGTCTTAGACCCCACTGCCTTTCCATTTACAGTTGAAACATTGAAACATATTGAAAATGAGCAATAAGATTGGATAAGAAAGTTTTTTCCCACTTTTTTATTAAAGAAATTTATCCATTTTCAGTATACTGGTAATTTCTGATTGGTTAGAGCAATTTCTAACACTTATTTTAAGTTTGATTAACTGTGTCACTCTGCCAAACATGGTTTCTATAAAAGACAATCTTACAATAGATGGCTTACTGAAGTAGTAGTTGATTTCCAAAAAAAAAGCAGATGCTGCTATGTTATCTGATTGTCTTTATTGTTTTAATGCTTTTGATGAAATATCTGTAAGTTTGCTGATTACTAAGTGACATGACCAGATTTTTGACAATTATATAGTTTATGGCAGTTTACTCTGAAATAGGCCTAGATACTAAATTATAACTACTACTAACAACAACAAATCACTGCAGAACCAAGCTGCCCAAGGCCAACACAGCTACACATGCTCATTCTCCATCTCAACCAATTCAAAGCCTCCCTTTTTATACCCTCCCAGGAAGTTCTTCTTTCTCTTATATATTTCTTTATGAAATCTTCCCACCCCAACCTAAAACCACCTGCTTTCTGTCTAGTCCTAGGTGGTTGGCAAAAAGGCAGGATTTTTGGCCATCTGTCATCCTTCATCTGCAGAATAGGCCTGGCCATCTCAACTGTTTGAAATATGGTCAGGAAGCCGGGTACCCAGGACAATCCATAGGCAATTTCTTTTGAAAACAACTAGCAAATCCTCATCTTTTTTTTTGCCCAAGCTTCAGAATCATATTTGACCACTCATCAATGTAGCTTCCAATATTCAAATCTTGGTTTGCAGACTTATCTTACTATTCTTCCAAACTGTTTTCAACTGTGACCCTGAGCCTTGGCTATGCTACTTTTAACATTTTCATTGCTCCTACTGTCTTTACAATAACACAATCAAGGCAAGCTAAATTATTATATGTCTGGTATTGTTACATTAAATAGTGGCTTAACATAAATATGTCCTGAGACCACCTTGGCTATGAAATATATTGCTTTTGTTTATTTGCTTGTTTTGCTTTTGCTTATGTGCTTCATTTATAGGTAGTGGATCTCCATTAATTGATTATATTTAAACCTGAAGTCTGACAAGGAAATACATTACATGATGTCAGAATTGACAGCACACCCTGCCCAACAATTGACTGGTCATCAAATGGTCTCAAAACCTCATGGAAGCTATTTTGCCAATATGCTGAACTGATGTTTACAGGACCTTTGTCTGGAAAAAGTGAAAGTGCTCATACTTTTTTATATGGGTTGGAGAAAAGGGGCAAGATCTATTTAACACATTTCAAATTGCAGAAACAGAAAAGAATAAAGTGGATGTATATCTGAAAAAGCTTTGCCATAGTTCTGTCAGAGGAGAAGCCCCAAGTCAGCCAATCCGGCCAGATGGGAGTTAAGTAAGTAAAGTAAGTAAGTAATATCTGAAAAAATTCAGTAAGCATATTGAACCCATCTCAAACCCCATCTTCTTTTTGATTCAGTTTTCACAAACAAAATCAAAAAGAAGGAGAGACAATTGAATCATATGTGACAGCACTAAAGCTATTGGCCCTAGGTTGTGATTTTGGAAACAGTTCAGATGAAATGATGAGAGATAGATTGGTATTTGGTATGCAGAGTGACAGGATAAGAGAAAGACTGTAAAGGGAAGGTGGAACACTGACACTAATAAAAGCTATTGAAACAAGTCAAGCAATTGAAACAGTAGTGGAGACCCATGCAAAAATGAAAAACAAACCAAGTACCATTGCTGTAAAATAAGAAGTTGAAGCCATACACAAATAAAAGGTGTTATAAAAGACAATGGCATCAAGTTGTTACTTCTATGGGAATGCATACTCCTGTGAACACAAATGCCCTGCAAAAGGGAAAATCTGTGCCAAATGTTGGAAGCCAAACCATTTTGTAAAGGTTTGCAAAAGCAGGTGACAATGAAATTGAAGGTTTTCCCATTGAGAATGAAGAAAATAACCAGTATTTCATTGAATCTATCGACTCTAGTATTGATTTAGTGCTAAATCCAATGATTATAGTTAACCTACCTAAAAACCACCAAGACATAAACTTCAAAATTGATACAGGAGCTGATGCAAACATTCTCCCAGCAAACAAATTTAGGTCATTGAAACCAAGGCCTACTTTGCTTCCCAGTAAGGATGTCCTAACAAGCTATAGCGGATGCCGCCTAAAGGTGCTTGGAGTTGCACCAATGGTAATTCAGTATAAGGACCAAGAACCACAGGCTCATGCATTTCATGCTGTGGAAACCAACAAAGGTCCAATACTTGGTAGAGAAACAAGTGAACAGATGAACTTGATAAAATTTGTGCTTGGCCTATTGTGTGATAAGGTACCCTATAAGGGTTCAATCAGACCTGAAGTGCAACATATCCTTGAGGAGTATGATGATGTGTTCCATGGTATTGGCACATTGCCTGGAAAATGTCACATTTACTCAAAGGAAGGATCAGTACCAACTGTCCAGCCACCTAAAAGAGTTCCCTATGCCCTTCAGCCAAAATTAAAAGAAGAACTTGACAGACTAGAAAGCCTTGGCATAATAGAGGAAGGGAAGAAACCAACAGACTGGGTCAATTCCATTGTTCTGGTTAAAAAACCAGATGGTACAATCTGGATTTGCCTGGATCCAGTATATCTGAGTAAATGCATAAAACATCCAAATCACTACAATCCAAGTTTTGATGATTTTGCATTAAAATGTTCAGGAGCAGAGCAATTTTCCAAGACTGATGCTAGAAATGGCTACTTGTCAATGGTTTTGGATGAGGAGTCTGCCAATTTAACCACTTTCAATACCACATTTGGAAGATTTAGATTTAAGAGATATCCTTTTGGGCTCATATCAGCTCAGGATGAGTACCAAAAGTGGATGGAAAATGCATTTGGAGATATTGATATTACTGATTGTTAACAATGTTGCTGGAATGGCTAGTAGTACAAAAGAGCCTGATAGGAAGCTGATAGGAAGCTTGTCTCTTTGATGCTGAAGCTATTCCTTATTTTGGTCATATACTGACAAAAGGAGGTATGAAACCTGATCCTTCCAAACTTAGAGCAATCAGGGAAATGCCAGCCCCCAAAAGCAAAGATGAGTTGCAGGCTCTCCTAGGCATGTTTATCTATTTGTCAAGATATATTACTGCCCTTTCCACCTCAAACCAACCACTTTGGGAATTAGCAAAGGCCTAGGAGTTTGAATGCAAAGCAGTACACAACCAGGCCAGAGTCAGAATCCAGGAAGCCATTTGCAGCAATCTTGCATATTTTGATACTGAAATCACTGTGGTAGAAGTGATAACAGATGCATCACAGCATGGAATTAGTGCTCAGCTGATTGCAGATCACTTAACAGTAACCATTGCTTCCAGGTCTCTGAGTAATACTGAATAGCAGGACTCTCAAATCAAAAAGAAACTGCTGGGCATTGTATTTGCCTGTACACATTTCCACCAATACATTTGCAGTAGAAAGATCATTGTGACAGCAGATCACAAACCACTAGAGGCAATTTTGTCAAAACCTATAAACAGAGGGCCACCTAGATTGCAAAGAATGATGCTAGTGCTCCAGAAATATGAACTGTCATTTCAGTACCACCCTGGCAAAGAGAGATATTTCTGTGAGCAGAAACAAACTAGAGAAAATCTGTGAGGAAACGCTGAGAAATAGTAAGCCAAAAAAAATAATAGATATCATTGAATCTGGCTGGCCTAATGAGCAAAGACAAGTACCATGTATAATTCTACAATATTGGAACTACAGAGATGAGCTGGTTACAAACAATGGTATAATACTGAAAGGCCAACATATTGTAGTGCCCAAGACACTTCATGGAGTTATACTGCAACAGCTTCATTCTTCACATAGTGGAATTGTGAAAACCAAAGAAAGAGCCTGTAGCTCAGTATTTTGGCCTAACATCACAAAAGATGTTATGCAAATAGTGTCTAGATATGAAATATATGCCAGACATAAGATGAATCAACAGAAGGAGCCACTAGTGTCCTCAGAAGTCCTCCAGTATCCATTCCAATGTGTGGGTGTGGATATTTTTACATTTAGTAGCAGGGAAAATCACATCACCATAGACTATTATAGTCAATTTTTTAAAGTGAATAAGCTTGTCATTTCAAATTCACAAAAAGTGATCTCAAAACTGAAAATGCATTTTGCAAGATACAGTATACCAGATCAAATCACTTCTGATAATATGCCACAATTCAGCTCAGAAGAGTGGAGTTTTTACAAAAACTTGGGATATCAACCACATCACAGCAAGTTCCCAATGCACCCAATTGAATGGGATGAGTGGAAAGGCAGTCCAGACTGCAAAAAGGATAATGACAAAAGCCTCAGAAAGTCAAACAGATCCATATATTGCATTGTTAGAGTACCAAAACACTCCAATTGATTGAGCATATTCACCAGTACAGCTGCTTATGAGCAGAAAGACACTGTCAATGATCTCAGCACTGCCATCACATCTGCAGCCAAAAATAGTCACAAAAAATGTTTTGAGAAAGTTAGAGAGAAAGCTCAAGGTAAACAACAGAGTGCTCACAATAAGAATGCCAAGGAGCTGAAAGAATTGTGCCCAGGAGGGAAAGTGTGGGTGAAATTTGATGAGAGTAGTAGATGGCACAAAGGTGTGGTAGAAAAGAAGTTGAAGCAGCCAGAGCAGTCATACATGGTACATATGGAAGACAGCAGCTTGCTTCATAGAAACAGGCACCACCTACATCCCAAATTGGACCCAGTTACAACTGAGTCAGCACTTACACCAACATATCCAGCAAAGGCCATGATATTTTAACCAGTACCCAGAACAAGACATACACCTAAATGGAGCAGCAATAGAGGGTGATGGGGAAATGCCTTTTCCAGGTTATTCCAATGCCAGAATGTCTAGCAGTAACAACAAGGCTGAAATACCAAACATTAGGGAAGAGAAAGTAATGGAAGTATTGAGTCAAAGAGGTGAGCTCTCTCCTTGCACAGGAATACCCCCTGAAACTAGAGCACAAGTACTGACACTCCAGGGAAGAGCCACTCACTCTGGTAGACTTTCCAAACCACCTGTTCGCATGAACTTGAGCATAGACTGCGACAATTACAACCACTGCCAGCCAGTCTGCCTATGATCCAAAATATTTCTACATGAGAAGGAAGGTGAAATAAAGAAAAAGGCTTACATGTCTTCTGACCCAGTCAATCAGTTGATAGAAACCAGATTGATACATATGAGCATATCACAAAACTTATAGACATTGGATGTCCAGGTGTTACAATATTATTAGATTTAGTGAAAACATCTGATAAAGTATGTCACAGAAGAATCAAGTCTAAACTCTATGTTATAAGTCTTCATGATGAAGGTATAAATTGGATGATGCAATTTCTTACCACAGAACCAAGTGGCAAAATTATATTGGGATGGTGGATCAATTTTCCTCTCAGAATCAGCAGACATAGAAAGCAGGGTACCCCCAGGCTTGGTTTTTGGTCAAAGACTTCAACATCTATATCAGTGATGCATCTTCCACCAGTCATTGCAATAAACATCTGGGAGTCTTCACTGGTGACAAGCTCAAATTGAACTTATACCTGGAGCCAGCAGTACCCAAGGTAATTAAGCTCACAATAAAGAGAGCTTCCTGTGATAAACCCCATTAAGCTCCTAAATACCCTGATTTAGCCAAATGTAGAATTTGGAATGGGTTTTGCTACTCCAGTTAACAAGGTTGACCAAACAAATCTAAAAATTGCACAACATTATTAGGAGGTGCTAGGCCTGCTCCTCAGGTTTTACACAAGTATATGAAATTGCATATATTTACTGGCTAAGCCCCAGGACTTGCTTCACAGAACCAATTGTATCAGCAAGCTTGCCTAATTGTAAGTTTGCTAATATCTCTTACTTGAGCCTTTCAAATCAGTCATTTCTGATTGGTAGGAGCAATATATCACGATGTACATATCATTCAATATCCATTTGCATCCCTGCATCCTTGTCAAGGAGATACAAATACAACAGGGCATTAGTAAAACAAAATGTCCTTGCCTAGGTGGAATGTTGTGACAAAATTGTATGGTTGGATTTTCAGTAGCACCTGGTGGAGTCTTGGTGATGATTTTACCTTAAATTGTATATCCAGTGAGATAAGCTGGTGATGAGCTTCCTGTAGGACATCTTGCTGGTGGTGTGACATGACTATGGTTTGGCATCCCTGGTTAGCCTGCACTCTGCATTGGCCCAGTCATGATTAACTCCTTTCTTCAATGCAACTGTGGTTTGGGACTGGATGGTGGCTTCAGAGAGGCTGTTCCAGTAAGAGATGGTGCATACAGAGAAGAAGTGCCAATGATCATGTCATTGGCAATAGGGGACTTGCAGCTTCTTTGTGTGACCTCTTGTTGTACTTGCAAGTGATGAGGAGAAGACTTGACCTGAGAGGTTGTTTCCAAGTAGTTTGTGAGAAGTGATTGCATCTCCTCTCTTCCTTTGATAGACTAGAGTGGAGAATTGGAAGGACACAAGGTGCTCCTCATACTGCTTGTCTTGCAAAGCTGGTATGAGCTTGTTTGCTTATCTTTTGACTCTCTTGAGTGCTTTAACATCCATTTTGCACTGGGGAGACACCAGGGTCATTCAAAATTCCAGATGTGGATGTAAAATAGCTTTATACAGTTTCTGACCACATACACCTTCCTGTTGGTAAATGTTTGTTTTATGGGCCCTAGGGCTTGGTTTGCTTTAGCAACTTGAGCTTGTTTGTGGCTGTGGAACTTTAGTTTGTCACCAACAATAACCCTCAGGTACTTCTCCTCATTTACAACCTCAAGTAGGTTATCTCCAATATGGTAAGGTCATTTAAGGTTCTTGTGTCCTAGATGTAGGATTTTGCATTTTGACATGTTGAACTGCAAACCCCACTCAGATGACCATCTAGATAGTTGCTGAACAAAATCCCAGGATTGTGCCCTGTGGAACTCCACTAATCACAGGAATTTGATAAACAGCTTTACTGGTGGCATCATAAACTACTACCCTCTGAGCTTTTCCAGTAAGAAAGGCTTCAATCTTGGCAACTATATCATCCCTGTATGCTTCCGTTTCCAGGAGAAGAAGTTGATGCTGTAATTTATCAAAGTCATTGATTGAGCAATATGACATCTACCTTTACAGAAACCATGCTGACTTTTTCAAAGTGACTGATTTCTTTTAAGGTGAGATACCAATGCATCATTTATGATGTTCTCAAGGACCTTGTATTGTTCTTTCTCCCTTTCTTTAACATGGGATTGATGTTGGTCTGCTTCCAGTCAATTGGGAGCATTTTGGAAGTGAGTGACATCTCAAAAATTACTGCTATTGGCTCAGCAATTTGTTCAGCTGCTTCTTTTAATAGTCTGGGTTTTAGGGTATCTGGCCCAGTAGCTTTGTTCACATCCAGTCTTTTATGCCTTTTCAAGACATTTTAAAAGTCTGGGTTTTAGGGTATCTGACCCAGCAGCTTTGTTCACATCCAGTCTTCTATGCCTTTTCAAGACATTTAAGGATATTCAATTTTAGAGAGGTTGTTTGGTCTTGTTCTTGACTGACTATTTTGTGAATGTTGGTTTTAGTTTATCAGCAATAACACAGTTTACAATGTCCTTGACCTCTGACACAGACACTTTTGTTTTGATGGTCTCTTCAAGATTGTTGACTTTAGCTTTGACAGGGTCCAGAGAAGCACTCATATCCTGTTTGAATGAGTCAAACATACCCTGCATTTTATTTCTATGTTCTTGTAGTGCAGTTATTACAGTGTCTGAGACGGTTTGTTTGCCACTGCTGATTTAGCAAAATGGGTACATTCAAGCACTTTTAAGTCTTTGGTTCATTTTGTTGAATATGTTGTACTCTGTATCAGACATTGAAAGGCACCCAGCACAAAGCCAAGAATCACATTGTACTGCATTCAGCACACACTTCCACTGTGCACCTTTCAGAGCCTTTTTTGTGTGGTGTGGTTTTTGGCTGTTTTGTGGTGCATTTCCCTCTGCTCAGACTAACGCACAGACTAATTACATGAAAAGCGGCTGATCAAATGTAATCTATGGCGTTATAGAAATATAACATGATTATATAATACTACAATATAACGTACACAACAACAACAGCAACCGTACAAGAAAATCGAAATATATTTTCTTGATTATTATCGCTTCTAATCAGTAGTTGTACCAAACCTATTCTGCTCAAGTCATCCTCAGGGCTATACTGTGGTGTTTATCCTTCCCATAGTATAGTGCAGACGGTTTGATATAATCTATTTTCCCTTTTTATTTTAGTTTTATATTTGTGTTTAAAGCTTTTTCCAATAGGCAATGTTCAGAAGTCCTCCAAAAAAAACGTCCCCCCAGATCCCAAATCAAATTCCATAGTGAAAGATACCCATCCTGGCTGGTCAAGCACATTATCTGAAAGTTCTAATGATAGCTCCAATTCAGAGAATAGGACAATGATAACTGTAGGTCCTAATGCAACCATAAATGATGATAATGGGTTTCAAGAGGTCCTATATAGAAGCTCTAAAAAAAGGAAAAAAATCTCCCCAAGTAAAAGCATTTCCCCTCTCCCTGCCCAAGATCCTTCCACCAAAAACTTACGAATTTACCTTAAAATTACACCCAGTACCCCCTATGAAATAAAATTGATTACTGCAATAAGAGTTGCAATTTTTAAATTGCTTAAATCAATGTTCTCTCTTAACATTAACCGTGATGGATCTCTGCTTATAGCTGTAGAAGATCAGAAATCAGCAGATACAATAATTAACCTTAAATCCCTTCTGAATATCCCAATTATTGCATCTAATTGGAACCCAAAACAATCACCAACAAAAATTGTAGTTTATAATGTTCCCCCAGAGATATCTACTCAGGAGTTAAAAGAAGGCCTCTCAGATAGGGCTGGAAACACAATCCCAGTTGAGGATGTTACCCAACTTGGAAAACCTAACTCTACTGGCCTAAAAACTAGTAGATCCTTCTTATTCACACTAAAGGATAAAATTGATATCCCAGAAAAATTATTCCTATTTGGGCAAATCAAACCACACAAGGAATACAAACCTAAGCCTATTCAGTGTCAGAAGTGTTTCAAACTGGGACACACGACAAACAAATGCAATGAAATTCTCCAAGAGTGTAGTAATTGTAAATCTTTCCATCCTAAAGAGCTGACAACTTGCAAAAACACCCAGCCTACATGCATCAATTGCAAAGGTCCACATGAATCTACAAATAAATCATTATGCCCTGCATACAAGAAAAGAGCTCTAACACTCCAAATATCAACAGAGAAGGCCATCCCATACCCCTTTGCAGCAATGGAAGCAAATGCTGCCCAACAATACCAAATAAAGCCTGTAATGAAACCAACCAAAACCCCCAAGTCAAATGCCCCAAATGCATCAAGCACCCCATATAAAACAATATCTTCTAAGCCCCCTAGCTCAAATCCCTATCAGAAGGAATCACCAAGCCAGCAAGCCTTGTTTTCCAGTGAGATGAGGCCAGCCTGGCCCTCCCTCCCAAGAAGAAACAAACCAGAAACACTACCTGGAATCAATCCCTTCACCAACAAACAGGATGCACAACCGAAAATGCAATCCCCAAAGAGCTGCTGAGTCATTCTAAACTGGAATGCAGTTCAGGCCATGAACATACATCAACTACAGAAAACAAAAATTATTGCAGAATTGGCAAAAATCTACATCCCAGATGATATGCTCATTCAAGCAAAAAAAGATCTTGCTTTACTTTTAACAAAGCTGAACATTGATACACAGTCATATGAAGAATAAATCAACAACACAACATTTATCAATACTCCAATGGAATGTAAGATCACTCACAGAAAATAAGCTAAATGAACTAATACCATTTATGAATAATAATTCCATTAATATTGCTTGCCTCCAGGAAACTCATTTAACCCAAAATCAACAAATTAAGTCTCTGGAATACACTATCCTGAGAAAGGATAGATCTTCAGAGAGAAAAGGAGGTGGTGTAGCTTTATTAGTTAATAATAATATAAAATTTTGTGGCATCAATTTTCCAGATTTTGAAAATGATGTTGATGTAATTGGTATAAGTGTTTGGCTGAATAATTTAAAAACCTACATAATAAGCTTTTATAACCCTAATGGCCAAACTTCAGATGCCAAGGATTTCTTTAATTATATAAATAATTCTAATATGTTAAAAAACATCATTATTTGTGGTGATTTCAATGCCCACAGCCTTTTGTGGGGGAATAAACCAGCAAATAAAGCTGGTAAATTTATTGAGCATATGATTTCAAATAATAATGAATTAGCTGTTGCTACCCCTCCAAACCTAAATACATATTTTAACCCCAAAAGTGCCAAATTCTACACAATTGACCTACAAATTGTGTCTTTAAATTTTTTGAACAAAATTTACATAAATAAAATTGATAGTCTGTGTACAGACCACTTTGCTATAGTTTGCTCCCTAAATGAACCTGCTGAAACTTCTTCTCATACTTCCAAATATATCAACACTAAAGCAAATTGGTCTATTTTCCAAAATAAGCTAAATGATGAAATTACAAGTTTCACCCAAAGTTCATGCATTTCTAACACAACAGTTGACACACATGCTGAAGCCTTGACATCTTTACTAATAAATACAGCTAATCATGATATCCCCAGGACAACACCTAAGAAAACATTCCCTAAACAAATTCCTAAAGCATGGTGGACAAATGAGTGCCTAAATAAATGGAAGATAAAAAAGGCAGGTAGGACAGAATTCATAAAAAAACCAACACCTACTACATATTTAAAAAAATTACAAGCAGAATCTAATCTAAAAAGGACTATAATAGATGCTAAATATAAATACTGGAATACTTTTGCAAATAATCTCTCCAGAGAAACGCATGAGCCAATTATACATAAAGTCATAAGCCACATATATGGGAAAAAGACTTCTCCCAACCCACTCCTGTATGAGCTTATACATAATAATACCCATTATGAAAATGATAATGAAAAGGCTAACCTATTTGCAACTCTTTTTGTTAATAAGCTAACATCAAACAATCAAAGCAATCTGTCCACAATTCCTATGAACCCTAGTTGCCAACCACGCCCAGGATCCGAGTACATAACTAATCCATTTTCAATCCAGGAATTGAATAATGCAATACATCATATCAGGTCCAAAACTAGCAGCAGCTATGACAATATACACCCTACATTGATAAATAATATCACACCTTAATACAAACAAGAACTGCTAAATTGTTATAATCACGCTTGGGCATCCTCTAGGTTCCCCAATATATGGAAATTTTCGTCCCTCCTACCAATCCTAAAGAAAAATAAACCAAAAGATAACCCTGAGTCTTATAGGCCCATAATGATTACACCTGTGATGGGGAAAATAATGGAGAAAATGATTTATCACAGACTCCTCTGGTTTGTTGAGAAAAATAACATGATCCCACACACTCAAACTGGATTCAGGAAATACCACTCCTCAACAGATGCTTTCATTTTGCTAACAAATGCAATAAATGAATCTTTCTCAAAAAATAATATCCTAGTGGCAGCTTTCCTTGATTTTGAAGGAGCATATGACAATGTGAACCACCAAATCCTTTTAAATAAACTTTCAAACCTTGCAGTACCTCCCAAGCTAGTATCCTTTATTAAATCCTTCATAGAAGTGCGAAGTTTCATTGTTTGTGTTGGTTCAGCCTCTTCACCCCAAAAGACAATATCCAAAGGCCTACCTCAGGGAGCAGTCCTCAGTTGCCTCCTATTTGCCCTATATCTCTGGGACATGAACCTACCCCACACGAATCTACAATATGCTGATGATCTGGTGCTATGGTCATCTGGCAACACCTTTCAGATAGCACAGTCAAATCTGCAAAAGTCACTTTTCCAGTTTGAAAAATTCTCTCAACATTCAGATTTACCCATTGCACCCACCAAGTCAAAAATAATCCAATTTCACCGGAAGCGAAACCATGTTAATGCAAAACTAACTCTAAATAAAACAACTATTCCAGAAGATAATAATATTAATTATCTAGGTCTCATGCTTGACCAAAAACTTAATTTCCACCTCCACATTTCAAACACAATAAAAAAATGCTATAGAAAAGCAAATATACTAAAAAGACTTCTTTCCACACCCTGGGGTTGTAAGGAGAAAACCTTACTCCAGTTTTATAAAATCACATATAAGACCCCATATTGACTATGGGCTCATTGTCTATGGTGCATGTGCAAAGACCCAGATGCAAAAGATTGAAGCAACACAAAACGATATAATACGTCTCATATTTGGTCTTAGGAAACCCACAAGCACCAAGTTTCTACTTATGGAGAGTGGATTAACAACAATAAGTGAGAGACGTAGCTTTCACTTGATAAAAATTTTTTCAAAAATTGAGTCAAATAGCTCACACACATTACATAATTGGTTAATAAATCCAGCCATGTATATAGGTATTGCAGATGAGTATGCCAATATTCAAAAGAAGTTCCCTGTACCAGCAAAGTCTATTGCACCTACTTTCCCCAATCCCCTCCATGGAATTGGTCATTTCCCATAATAAATACTGAATTTTCAAAATGGAATAAAGATTTAACCCCCATTGCTTTTGTTCAGAAAAAATTTGCAGAACTTAATACAATTACCTATAAAAATCACTTCCAAATATTTGTTGATGGGTCAAAAATGAATGAGAAGGTTGCAAGTGGTGTTTTCCTTCCTCACCTGAAAATTGCAATGGGCAAGAGATTATTTAATAATTTATCTATAATGTCTGATGAGTTAAATGCCATAATCATGGCATTAGAACACCTTAAGCAAAACCAATCTTTGATTGAAAATTCGAATAATATTATCATTTATTCCGACTCTTTATCAAGCCTTGAGTTGCTGGCCTCAGCTCCTCAATATAAGTTGGACATTGACACTTATCATTGTCTCAGTATTATTGATAATCTTGCTTCAAGTGGCATAAAAACTTACTTTCAGTACATTCCTAGCCATTCTGGCATAAGTGGTAATCATCAGGTTGATGAAATAGCAAAAAATACTATAAATATTGACCAGCCAAGTGGGAGACCAATCCCAATTAGAGATATTTACCGATGGAGGCTATCAGATATTAATTTTAATAAGATTAATCCTATCCTTTCCCCCTTTCCCAATAAGTATCTTTCTAAAATTTATCATAGAATTCGTTCTGGAACAAATGGACTAAATTTCCTTGCATTCTCATATAAGCTTTTTAATTCAAGTGGTTCAATTCCCCTGTCCCCTCTTTGCAGGCATTGTAATATGAATAATGAAACATTTGACCATTGCCTATTTGAATTTAATATGCTGACGTCTGCACAACATACCTTGCTTTCTAAACTGTTAAAATACTTCAAACACCACAAAATCCCACTATCAGCCAAGAGCCTAGCCAACTATACCTGCACACAGAGTATAGAAATCGACATCTATCATCTTATATTTGAACTCCTAGAGTCGAAAGATCTGCTGAAAGATATCTGAATATATCTAATAAATATGAGGCAATCAAGCCAGTAGCTCTGTAGCCCACAGAGTGAAGCAAAAGGAAAAGGGCTAAATAGTGTTACTGAAAAGCCCGCCTGCTGTTAAATAGAAGAAGAAGAAGACGTTTTTATATAATACACATTGTATATAGTAGAAATTATAACATAAAGAATTTTTAGTGGGTGAATCCCACAATCTGTAAGTTATTGATGATGATCAGCTAAAACTTAACTGTTATACCAACTCTTTTGCTCCATCAACCAATCAGGCATCAGGAACCATCAAAAGTATTATGTGATACCCTTAGGATGGCTGTCAAATAGTACTGAGAGTAGTGAAACTATGAATGCTGTGAGTAGTGATAGATTTAGGATAAAGCCTTTATTATTGATATAAACATTTGCAAATTATTGCCACCCACAAAACTATTGCTCTTCTTTTTCTTTTAGTCCTCATGGGCTTTCCAGCTAGACTAGTCAGGCTATCAAGTTGCACATTTTGGGTTTAATTACTTTGGTGGTGTTAAAACATTATATTCAAATAGACAGGGGCTAATGCTTTAATTCTTTTAAATATTGCAGGATACATAATGTTGGGATGAGTGGGCAAGACTTGTTTTATTGAGAATTTGGTAAGAGAAAGCAAGAATAACAATCTGTAAATCATTGTTGATGATCAGCTAAAACTTAACTGTCATACCAACTCTCTTGCTCCATCAACCAACCAGGCATCAGGAACCATCAATACCCTTAGGATAGCTGTCAAATAGTACTGAGAGTAGTGAAACTATGATTGCTGTAAGTAGTGATAGCTTTAGAATGAAGCCTTTGTTCCAAATTCTTCATCTATTTCAGCAGGGAGGCTTTTCAGTCGAGAATACTCAGCACTTGTCATTTTGGTTCACTCTGTGTGCTGAACAGAGTTACTGTCTTGGTTGCCTCTTATTTAATGGATATCCTCAGATTTCTTTCAGTAAATCCTTTGACCCTAGGATTATTGCCACCCAGAAAACTACTGCTCTTCTTCTTTTAGTCCTCATGGGCTTTCCAGTTAGACTAGTCAGGCTATCAAGTTGCACATTTTGGGTTCAATTCTGTATATGAAGGTGCAGTCAACCAGGCTTTTGACTGAAGGTAGTAGTTTTCATGCTTTGAGGCAGTTCAACAGTATATTTTGAAGAATATACATTGGTGGCATTAAGACATTACATTCAAATAGACAGTGGTCAATCCTTTCATTCTTTTGAATATTCCAGAATCCATAATGTTGGGATGATGGGGCAAGACTTGTTTTATTTAAGACTTGGTAAGAGAAAGCATGCAAATTTAGGCAATTTGAGCATGTATTGATTCTATGATGTATTTTGGGATGGAGTTGGGATATAAATCAGTTTATTTTTTTTTTATTATTATTATAACTTCTGACAATCTCTATTGAGAAATATTTCTCAGGGGAATGAGTCTCCCACTTAGCTGGTCAATGCTGAGAGCATTTCAAATAATTTTGTCTGTAAAGACCCAATAGAATATTTACCCTAGTTACCAAAAGAAAAATAAGCTTGCTTCTTAAGTTATCCTAACATGTCCCAAGTCACGCAGGCACAATAGGTAATCAGAGAGCATTCAAAGACTACTTATTGTATAGGCTACTAATATTGAAATATAATCAAAGAGAATGTAGTACAATCTTCAACATAGGTTACCTATATATTAGACATGTAGCAATTCAACTTCTACAGGAATTGGGTATTAGTGAGTGTAGCCATTGTTTTATTTCATTACATGATGTGTTTTGGTTTCTCCCATGTGATTTATAGACAAGGAGAAATATATTAGATAAAAATAAGTGTTTCCTAATATACAAAAAAAAACAAGCCAAAACATTGATGTGATATTGTTTAATGTATTGTAGCCCTTCACCTCTAAAGTTTGCTTTCTGTTCAACAGGGAGGGCTGTTCAGGGGGAGGGGGGGGGGGGTTGTGGTAACCAGGGCAAGCTGCTCCAGCCGTAATAGCTAGTGGGTGCCATGGCAAGGGTCTCTATTAGAGGATTTACATGTCCTGCAATACTGAAGCAGTTTTACTTACATAGTAGAATTTTGTGAGAAATAGTGTCAAATGCTTTTTTATGTCCACTAATATGGTTGCAGGTAGTACTCATTTTTGCGTGGCATCATTATGGAATGGTATAGCTGCTATATTACATGTTTGGTAGAATATGTAGAGCTGAACCCAAATTAAAATGGGCCAAAAGCTTTTTTTCCAAGAAACTATTCAACCTACTGTAAATAGTGTTTGTGTGGCTAGCATCAGACATTTAGATTTCAATTCCTAATGCAGGATCAGGAATGTGATGGGGGAGAGTATTGCATTCTGGATAGGGCTCACTCCTCCTCCTCCCTCCCCCTTCATGGGGGCAGGTGGATCTGGTTTTGACATTTAGTAAAGGAAAAGTCTAAAAATATTTGTAATATCTTAAGCTTGACAAATAAATCAGTCAAAATATTTGACTAATCAATCAACTCTAGACAATCAAGGTGTGTCCTGAAAAGCAGATCATTTGCCCCTCTTCTTTCTGTGTGGTATAATTGTAGTAGGGTTTATCCAATTCAATAAAGTCAACATAAATTGACCATAGATTTATAATTTTAAATAGATACCAGAGCTTGTATGAAACCACTTGCTAAATCTGAGCGCATCAGAAAGCAGTCTTTGGAGGCAAAAACAACCAGGTATGTAGACATGGTAGGGGCTGTGGTGATAATCTTCTTTGAAAAACGCATTGGCGATAGTAGTCATTTTTACAGACTAAAGGCGATACACAGACTAAAACAAAGATATTTTAGGAGAATGGTAAACCTTCATTCACAGAAGGAGGAGGTGTAGTCTGCATATTTTTTCTGATGAATCAGTTTTATATTGCTAAACATTGACCTTATTATTACGTATCTTTGGTGTATAATTAAATTTAAAAAAAAATTTCTTCAGCTGAAACTAAGAAGCAACATCAAAACTTAAAACAAACAGAAATCATTACTTACACGAGGGGGGTTTCTCCTGCCTCAATACCTCTTTTTTTACGCTAAATTTTGACATTTTTAGAAGTTTTGAAAAGGGTTATTATTCGAATTAAATGGCCCTTGTGTTTTAAGAGTACTTTTGGGGCCTGTTAAGAATCTGGTAAGTATGCAAAAAGTGAAGTTTTGTTAATGCTAATGAAATAAAACCAAATAGGATAAAAATATAAATGCTCATAAACAAATTTGGGCTATATATTTGCACATTAGGGAGGTGGGGGTAAAGCTTAGCACATATTAAATATGTAACCTAACCCAACCTAGGTACCTTTTTTTTGCCCTTTCAATCCCAAAAAACTGAAGTTCAAATTTTTGCCATGGAGTAAGCAACACTTCACAAGGCAGAGAAAACCTGTTTTTCATGTAACTCTTAGTCTTTAACTAAGACATGTAACTTACGCCCGGGGGCTGTA
This sequence comes from Artemia sp. Qi Xiang Cuo, assembly GCF_049724085.1. Classification (NCBI taxonomy): domain Eukaryota; kingdom Metazoa; phylum Arthropoda; class Branchiopoda; order Anostraca; family Artemiidae; genus Artemia; species Artemia sp. Qi Xiang Cuo. The sequence continues at coordinate 41,383,265 of NC_142801.1, forward strand.
AATACAGGCGGAGGAGGAAGAAGGCCCCTCGAATGTACACTTAGCAGGACCCACCGGCGTGTGGACACATCCCGTCAGTTACACACCTTCTCCCAGCAATGGGTTAAATTGCATGGTGAAGCAGAACACCATCGTGGGAGGATCCCCTATAGAAGGACAACTGCGAAAGGGCGGAGGATCCGGATTTACGGACAACGGCCTCTGCGGGTGGTAGGTCTGGGGGGTTCCGGCCCCACGGTCAGGGATTGGCGTCCCTGCCCCTAGCCGTGCCGAAGAAACCGGTTGGGCAGTGGCCTAGCAAGTCGCTCCCGTAGAAAAAGAATGTGCAAAAGACACGTCTGTAAAAAACCTCGGATCAAATCCCAATATGATGACAACCCATGCATGCCCCTCGACCAGATTTCTGAACGCGAATAAACCAGTACGAATCGGATTTTGGAACGTAAGGACCATGTTGGCCCTTTCAAAAACTGAACAAGTTCTACAAGAGTGCAAAAACTTTCGGCTAGATATCCAACGAAGATGGCGCTATCTTGGCCATGTTATCCATATGCCAAGATCGAGACTACCGAATATGACCCTCCAGTGGCAACCAGACGGCACGCGTCGGCGAGGAAGGCCCAAAAACACGCTTCACAGGACATATGAGTGGGACAGGATAGCCCTTCACGTATCCTTAATCCCAGAGTGGGAGGACATTTACGCCGCAGCTCATTTGCAGGATGATTGGAGGCTGTTAACAGACGCCCTGTGTGCCTCTTGAGGTACAGGAGGAGCTAAGGTCTTAGTCTTTAAAGCATGTACTGGAGGCAAAGAAGAAAAAGCGCAAGGAACTCGCAATATCCCATGCGGTTGGTGTCTATTTAATAATACATCTATGAAATTGACCTTCTTCTATTTAACAGCAGGCGGGCTTTTCAGTAAAACTATTTAGCCCTTTTCCTTTTGCTTCACTCTGTGGGCTCCAGAGCTACTGGCTTGATTGCCTCATATTTATAAGATATATTCAGATATCTTTCAGCAGATCTTTCAACTCTAGGAGTTCAAATATAAGATGATAGATGTCGATTTCTATGCTCTGTGTGCAGGTATAGTTGGCTAGGCTCTTGGTTGATAGTGAGATTTTGTGGTGTTTGAAGTATTTTAACAGTTTACAAAGCAAGGTATGTTGTGCAGACGTCAGCATATTACATTCAAATAGGCAATGGTCAATTGTTTCATTATTCATATTACAATGCCTGCAAAGAGGGGACAGGGGAATTGAACCACTTGAATTAGAAAGCTTATATGAGAATGCAAGGAAATTTAGTCCATTTGTTCCAGAACGAATTCTATGATAAATTTTAGAGAGATACTTATTGGGAAAGGGGGAAAGGATAGGATTAATCTTATTAAAATTAATATCTGATAGCCTCCATCGGTAAATATCTCTAATTGGGATTGGTCTCCCACTTGGCTGGTCAATATTTATAGAATTTTTTGCTATTTCATCAACCTGATGATTACCACTTATGCCAGAGTGGCTAGGAATTTACTGAAAGTAAGTTTTTATGCCACTTGAAGCAAGATTATCAATAATACTGTGACAATGATAAGTGTCAATGTCCAACTTATATTGAGGAGCTGAGGCCAGCAGCTCAAGGTTTGATAAAGAGTCAGAATAGATGATAATATTATTTAAATTTTCAATCAAAGGTTGGTTTTGCTTAAGGTGTTCTAATGCCATGATTATGGTATTTAACTCAGTAGACAATATAGATAAATTATTAAATAATCTCTCGCCCATTGCAATTTTCAGGTGAGGAAGGAAAACACCGCTTGCAACCTTCTCATTCATTTTTGACCCATCAACAAATATTTGGAAGTGATTTTTAAAGGTAATTGTATTAAGTTCTGCAAATTTTTTCTGGACAAAAGCAGTGGGGGTTAAATCTTTATTCTATTTTGAAAATTCAGTATTAATTATGGGAAATGAGCAATTCCATGGAGGGGATTGGGGGAAAGTAGATGCAATAGACTTTGCTGGTACAGGGAACTTCTTTTGAATATTGGCCTACTCATCTGCACTACCTCTATACATGGCTGGATTTCTTAACCAATTATGTAATGTGTGTGAGCTATTTGATTCAATTTTTGTAAGATGTTTTATCAAGAGAAAGCTACGTCTCTCCCTTATTGTTGTTAATCCACTCTCCATAAGCAGAAACTTGGTGCTTGTGGGTTTCCTAAGACCAAATATGAGATGTATTATATCATTTTGTGTTGTTTCAATTTTTTGCATCTGGGTCTTTGCACATGCACCATAGACAATGAGCCCATAGTCAATATGGGGTCTTATATGTAATTTATAAAACTGGAGTAAGGTTTCCTCCTTACAACCCCAGGGTGTGGAAAGAAGTCTTTTTAGTATATTTGCTTTTCTATATCATTTTTTTATTGTGTTTGAAATGTGGAGGTGGAAATTAAGTTTTTGGTCAAGCATGAGACCTAGGTAATTAATATTATTATCTTCTGGAATAGTTGTTTTATTTAGAGTTAGTTTTGCAATAACATGGTTTCGCTTCAGGTGAAATTGGATTATTTTTGACTTGGTGGATGCAATGGGTAAATCTGAATGTTGAGAGAATTTTTCAAACTGGAAAAGTGACTTTTGCAGATTTGACTGTGCTATCTGAAAGGTGTTGCCAGATGACCATAGCACCAGATCATAAGCATATTGTAGATTTGTGTGGGGTAGGTTCGTGTCCCAGAGATATAGGGCAAAAAGGAGGCAACTGAGGACTGCTCCCTGAGGTAGGCCTTTGGATATTGTCTTTTGGGGTGAAGAGGCTGAACCAACACAAACAATGAAACTTTGCACTTCTATGAAGGATTTAATAAAGGATACTAGCTTAGGAGGTACTCCAAGGTTTGCAAGTTTATTTAAAAGGATTTGGTGGTTCACATTGCCATAAGCTCCTTCAAAATCTAGGAAAGCTGCCACTAGGATATTATTTTTTGAGAAAGATTCATTTATTGCATTTGTTAGCAAAATGAAAGCATCTGTTGGGGAGTGTTATTTACTGAATCCAGTTTGAGTTTGTGGGATCATGTTATTTTTCTCAACAAAAAAGAGGAGTCTGTGATAAATCATTTTCTCCATTATTTTCCCCATCCCAAGTGTAATCATTATGGGCCTATAAGACTCAGGGTTATCTTTTGGTTTATTTTTCTTTAGGATTGGTAGGAGGGACGAACATTTCCATATATTGAGGAACCTAGAAGATGCCCAAGCGTGATTATAACAATTTAGCAGTTCTTGTTTGTATGAAGGTGTGAGATTCTTTATCCATGTAGGGTGTATATTGTCATAGCTGCTGCTAGTTTTGGACCTAATATGATGTATTGTATTATTCAATTCCTGGATTGAAAATGGATTATTTATGTATTCGGATCCTGGGCGTGGTTGGTAACAAGGGTTCATAGGAATTGTGGACAGTTTGCTTTGATTATTTGATGTTAGCTTATTAACAAAAAGAGTTGCAAATAAGTTAGCCTTTTCATTATCATTTTCATAATGGGTATTATTATGTATAAGCTCATACAGGAGAGGGTTGGGAGAAGTCTTTTTCCCACATATGTGGCTTATGACTTTATGTATAATTGGCTCATTTGTTTCTCTGGAGAGATTATTTGCAAAATTATTCCAGTATTTATATTTAGCATCTATTATAGTCCTTTTTAGATTAGATTCTGCTTGTAATTTTTTTAAATATGTAGTAGGTGTGGGTTTTTTTATGAATTCTGTGCTAGCTGCCTTTTTTATCCTCCATTTATTTAGGCACTCATTTGTCCACCATGTTTTAGGAATTTGTTTAGGGAATGTTTTCTTAGGTGTTGTCCTGGGGATAGCATGATTAGCTGTATTTATTAGTAAAGATGTCAACGCTTCAGCATGTGTGTCAACTGTTGTGTTAGAAATGCATGAACTTTGGGTAAAACTTGTAATTTCATCATTTAGCTTATTTTGGAAAATAGACCAATTTGCTTTAGTGTTGATATATTTGGATGTATGAGATAAAGTTTCAGCAGGTTCATTTAGGGAGCAAACTATAGCCCAGTGGTCTGTACATAGACTATCAATTTTATTTATGTAAATTTTGTTCAAAAAATTTAAAGACACAATTTGTAGGTCAATTGTGGAGAAATTGCCACTTTTGGGGTTGAAATAAGTATTCAGGTTTGGAGGGGTAGCAACAACTAATTCATTATTATTTGAAGTCATATGCTCAATAAATTTACCAGCTTTATTTGCTGGTTTATTCCCCCACAAAAGGCTGTGGGCATTGAAATCACCACAAATAATGATATTTTTTAACATATTAGAATTATTTATATAATTAAAGAAATCCTTGGCATCTGTAGTTTGGCCATTAGGGTTATAAAAGCTTATTATGTAGGTTTTTAAATTATTCAGCCAAACACTTATACCAATTACATCAACATCATTTTCAAAATCTGGAAAATTGATGCCACAAAATTTTATATTATTATTAACTAATAAAGCTACACCAACTCCTTTTCTCTCTGAAGATATATCCTTTCTCAGGATAGTATATCCCAGAGACGTAATTTGTTGATTTTGGGTTAAATGAGGTTACTGGAGGCAAGCAATATTAATAGAATTATTATTCAGAAATGATATTAGTTCATTTAGCTTATTTTCTGTGAGTGATCTTACATTCCATTGGAGTTTTGATATATTTTGTGTTGTTGATTTATTCCTCATATGACTGTGTCTCAATGTTCAGCTTTGTTAAAAGTAAAGCAAGATATTTTTTGCTTGAATGAGCATATCATCTTGGATGTAGATTTTTGCCAATTCTGCAATGATTTTTGTTTTCTGTAGGTGATGTATGATTCATGGTCTGAACTGCATTACAGTTTAGAAGGAATAAGCATATATTTGGGGATTTCATTTTTGGTAGTGCATCCTGTTTGTTGGTTAAGGGATTGATTTCTGGTAGTGATTCTGGTTTGTTTCTTCTTGGGAGGGAGGGCCAGGCTGGCCTCATCTCACCGGGCAAGGAGACTTGTTGGCTTGGTGATTCCTTCTGATAGGGATTTGAGCTTGGGGGCTTAGAAGATGGTGTTTTATCGGGGGTACTTGATGCATTGGGGGCATTTGACTTGGGGGTTTTGGTTGGTTTCATTACAGGCTTTATTTGGTATTGTTGGGCAGCATTTGCTTCCATTGCTGCAAAGGGGTATGGGATGGCCTTCTCTGTTGATATTTGGAGTGTTAGAGCTCTTTTCTTGTATGCAGGGCATAATGATTTGTTTGTAGATTCATGTGGGCCTTTGCAATTGATGCATGTAGGATGAGTGTTGTTGCAAGTTGTCAGCTCTTTAGGATGGAAAGATTTACAATTACTACACTCTTGGAGAATTTCATTGCATTTGTTTGTCATGTGTCCCCGTTTGAAACACTTCTGACACTGGATAGGCTTAGGTTTGTATTCCTTGTGTGGTTTGATTTGCCCAAACAGGAATAATTTTTCTGGGATATCAATTTCATCCTTCAGTGTGAATAAGAAGGATCTACGATTTTTTACGCCATCAAAGTTAGGTTTTCCAAGTTGGGTAACATCCTCAACTGGTGTTATGTTTCCAGCCCTATCTGACAGCCCTTCTTTTAACTCCTGAGTAGATATCTCTGGGGGGCCATTGTAGACTACTATTTTTGTTGGTGATTGTTTTGGGTTCCAATTAGATGCAATAATTGGGATATTCAGAAGGGATTTAAGGTTAATAATTGTATCTGCTGATTTCTGATCTTCTACAGCTATTAGCAGAGATCCATCACGGTTAATGTTAAGAGAGAACATTGATTTTAGCAATTTAAAAATTGCAACTCTTATTGCAGTGATCATTTTTATTTCAAAGGGGGTAGTGGGAGTAATTTTAATGTAAATTCCTAAGTTTTTGGAGGGAAGATCTTGGGCAGGGAGAGGGGAAATGCTTTTAATTGGGGAGATTTTTTTCCTTTTTTAGAACTTCTAGAGAGGACCTCTTGAAACCCATTATCATCATTTATGGTTGCATTAGCCCCTACACTTATCATTGTCCTAGTCTCTAAATTGGAGCTATCATTACAACTTTGAGATAGCGTGCTTCACCAGCCAGGATGGATATACTTCACTACGACACTTTCACTGGAATTCAATTTGGTATCTTGGGGGACTTTCTTTTTTTGAGGACTTCTAATAATTGCCTATTGGAAAAAGCTTTAAACACAAAAATAAAACTAAAACAAGAAGGGAAAATAGAAGATATCAAACCGTCTGCACTATACTATGGGGAGGATAAACACCACAGTATAGCCCTGAGGATGACTTGAGCAGAATTGGTTTAGTACAACTGCTGATTAGAAGAGATAATAATCACAAGAAAATATATTTCGATTTTCTTATAAGGTTGCTGTTGTTGTTGATCTTGTTCATCAAGATTGACCTACTATATATGGTGTTGTAGGTTTAGATCCATTAACAGGTTAAAAGCATGTATGGAGAAATCCCTTTTTGAAGATTGGGTTAAAGTTCTTACATCTGTCAGTGGGTTTGAATTCAGTCCTAGTTTTATTTTCAAATTGAGGAGATTCACTTGTTTTCTTTCCAGTATTTTACAGTTCATAGTATGGTATGTTCTCAGGGGTTTCTTCTGTGTTCTTATAGTACCTGCAGAATGGGCTACTGGTAACTTCTCCATTTGGCTGCTTAATTTTATATGAAAAAGAATGGTGGTTGAAGTTAGCTGTGTTTGTACACAAGCAATGAAACCAGACTGATTGCATCCTGGTTGGAAAGGGGGATAGGTTTGATGGCTTTGATTTAGGTAATGTTTTCAGTCACAATCTATTTATGTCTCTTATAGTTAGAGGTTTCACTGGTTCCATTTGGCTTTTTGCTCCTTGGTTTCCTATCTTGTCTGCTTTTTCATTTCCTTCAAAACCTAGATGACTAGATATTTATTGAAATTTATTAACACAGCCTAATATTCCAAGGCTCTTTAGGTTTGCTTAAGTTTGATATAGGTCTATGTCCATTGTTTCAAAGTTAGGGTTTGTTAGGATATTGAGAGCAGATTTAGAGTTTGAGAATACTACTATATGTTTGTTGCTCTGTTTCAGTTTAATTAGGATCTCTAAGCCCAAATTGATTGCAGCTACTTCAGCTGTTAGTATGCTGGTCCTTGCCTTGTATTTTTCCATAATGCATAGGCTCTGCTCTTTTAAAAAGCATCCACTTCAACATCCCGCTTCACTTAAAGACCCATCAACATATAGTTGGGCATATACATCATATTCCTTTTTTAAAAGCTGTTTGAAATGTTGGATTGCAGTTTGGGATTCAATTGTTCTTTTTTGGGAGAAGGAATTCTAGTTTAACCTCCGGGTTGATTGATATCATGGTGGTTCTTTTGCTATTTTAGTTTTAACATGTTCTAGTTTGATGGGTATTCTGTCCCAGCCATAATTGCTGACATCAGTGGGTGAATTTTTGGCTCTAGTCAGCTAGCTCTGGCTTCTGGAAATAAGAAAGGGTGAGGGATTGTTTCCAATTTTGTCAGGTATCTTATAGTTAAAAGTTTATATCTATTTTCAATTGATGGGAGCCCTCCTTCTTGTAGAAGGTTTTGGATCTTTGTTGTTTTCCTACATCCTGTAGAAAGGTGGATTGCTGTATTTTGTACACATTCTAATTGGTTGGAGAGCTTTGTTCTGTAGATAATCAGGCCATACTCAATTACTGGTCTGATCCACTGTGTGTAGAGTTTAAGGAGGGCTCTATCCATACTGCCCCAGTTTGTACCACATTATCTTTGCATAATTCTCTTCTTTTTTTTTTCATGCATGATTGTATGATATGGTCAATGTGAGGTTTGAAGGTATGCCTGTGGTCCAGAATTATTCCAAGGTATTTAGTTGTATTGGTAGTTGGGATTGTAGAGTTTTCTAGGGTAACTGGTTGTAATTCTACTTTGTGTCTATAATTGAAATATATAATCACTTATTAGGGGACTGATATGGGTAGTTTCATACTGGTAGAAAAGTCCAGGAGGTTGGTAATTTGAAGTTTATTTGCAATTTCAGCAAATGTTTTCCCTGTTGCCCATGCTCCAATGTCATCTGCAAAAATTTCATTTGGTGATTCAGTTTTTAATGCTGTCATATGCAATATGAATAATAAACAGCTGAGTACGGGTCCCTGTGGGAGTCCCTTTTCAATAGGTCTTGAGGTTGATAGTTTCCTATTTACTTTAACTTTAAAAGGTCTATTGTCTAAAAAGCTATCAATAAGTTTTCTGATTGATTGAGAGAAACTCAATGCGTAGAGTCTTTCCCGTAGTATGTCTTTTTGTGCATTGTCATATGCTCCTTCTAAATCAATCAGTACAGCACCCTGTATTAATCCCTCATTCACAGTTTTGTGCATCTATAACAAGTTTCAAAATGATGTCTATAGTTGAATGGTAAGCTCTGAATCCAGCTTGATATTTTGGGAGGATTTTATTGGTCTCTGTATACCACTGGACACAGTTGTAAACCATTCTCTCAAGCAACTTACCAAGGGTTGGTAAACATGCTATTGGTCTGTATGAATTTGGATCATCTTTGGGTTTTCCTTGTTTGTCCACAGCTGTTATAATTGCTTGTTTCCATTGCTGATGGAATACTCCTTGTGTGTAGCAAAGAGTTATGCCCTTGGGGCATTTAGGGTTTTATAGAAAGTTTAGGTGTAGAAGCTTCAGAATGATTGGAAATTGAGAAGACCAGTGCCTTTTTTTATTAGTAGAAAGTGATCGAAGACGGCCTCCCCCCAAAGAAAGACGGCCTCCCAAGCTCGATCTGAGTAGTCTGGCTACATCTCAGATGCAACAGAAGTATGCTCTCGATATCTCTAACCGGTTTAGCTGCCTCCAAGTTCTGGACGACCCTGAAGTAGCCTGGAACTCTTTCAAAGATAACATACTCGATTCTGCTGGCAGTACCATTGGCCGCAGCAGATACAAGAATAAACCCTGGATATCCCAGGAGACTCTGTCTGTAATTGAGCTGCGCCGGAAGGCCCGCTTAGCAAAGAATATACCAGAGTACAGACGACTCAATGGCCTGTACAATAGCCTACTGCACAGTGATAGGAAGACCTTTGTTGACAAGAAAGCCAGCGATCTTGAAGATGCCTCGAGAAAAGGAGACACCTGCTCCCTCTACAAACACCTCCACAAGCTGACGGAAGGGAAGACTTCCACCGCGAGCCGTGTTTTTTCTGCTGACGGAAGCATGCCAGATGACGATGCAGGATAACTCTCTGCCTGGAGCAGTCACTTCTCAATGCTTCTGAATGCCAAGGCAGTTGCTCATCCCGACCCTGATCGGATTCAAGCAGCAATGACCACACCCGAGGCTACCTCCTACCTCGTATTGCAACCGTTTACCACCTTTGAGATCCAAAATGCTGTAAAACGGTTAAATAATAATTGAGCCCCTGGCGTCTGTGGTATTTCTGCAGAACTCCTCAAGTACGGGGGTGCAGTGATGATTCTGTGGCTCCAGATAATCTTCTCAGCTGTATGGATGACGGAAAGCATACCGAATGACTGGCGTGCTGGCATCATATTGCCGCTCTGGAAACGTAAGGGCAGCCGTCAAATCTGCTCCAACTATCGTGGGATCACGCTTCTCTCCGTTCCTGGCAAACTCTTTGCCATGGCACTCCTGGACAGGTGTTCCACCTTTTTGCGTAGAAAGAGAAGAGTCCAGCAAGCCGGATTCATGCCCGGCAGGTCAACGACAGAGCAAATGTTTACTATGCGCCAGTTGATCAAGAAGACGCAAGAGTTCCACCAAAAAGCGTACATCATATTCGTGGACTTTAAGGCTGCCTTCGATTCTGTTGATCGCCGTTCACTTTGGCTGATACTAAGAACTACGGGTCTACCCAAGAAATATTGCTCACTCTTTGAAAAGCTGTATGAAGATACGGAAAGCTGCGTGCAAGTCAATGGAATGACGCAGTCCCACATTCCCGGTGAAGACTGGCGTCCGGCAAGGTTGCGCCGCCGCTCCCGAGCTTTTCAACTGCGTCATAGACCATGTTATGGCCAGCACAATGAATCGCCTTCAATTTGGTCTTCAGTTCGGAGACTGGGTACTCTCTGATGCTGACTTTGCGGACAACACAGCGCTAGTTGCGAGCATCGTCGATAAGATCACCAAAGCTCTCCAGGTGCTCTCAGAAGAAGCCTCAAAAGTTGGACTGAAGATCAACTGGCAGAAAACCAAAGTTATGCTCCTTGAGCCCCCCACGTCCCGTTCTACTGTAAAGGAAGTCAACATCGGAAGCAACCGAGTAGATGTGGTTGAAGACTTCACTTACCTGGGATCTATTCTGTCAAATGATGGCTTGATCACAAAAGAGCTTACATCTCGAATTGTCAAAGCTTCAGCACTCGTTGGGAGGTTTAGCAGCATCTGGCGAAAGCCAAACATAAGCCGCTTTACCAAAATGCGCATCTACAATGCGTCAGTCAGCACTGTCCTGCTGTATAGAGCGGAGACGTGGCCAGCTGCCAAATCTATCCTCAACGCCGTCGATGTCGCTCAGACGAAACATCTCCGAAGAATCGAAAGACTTCACTGGACTGACTTCGTTAGCAACCAGACCCTCCTGTCACGTACGGCACGAATTCCTTTTTCGACACAGCTCGCCCAGTGTACTGTTTATTGGTACGGCCATATCCTTCGCGTGTCACGCGACGCCCCAGCACTGGTTGCATTTGACTTCGACCCCACCCTACACGGATGGAAACGACCCAGAGGACGCCCACCCACTAGGTGGAAAGACAAAGCTGATGAATTCCTCACCCAAGCCCACATCCCGGTGGAAGAAGCTGTGATCCTGGCAAGCGATAGGTCAACCTGGAGGCACCTAATCTCATCGTTCTCTACGCCAAACCCTCGGCAGGAGCCTTAAGTCAAGTAAGTCAAGATCAGAGGGCAAATGCCCCCTCCCCCATGCCCATCGTTTCCCCAAACACTTCCAATCAAAATTTTGAGATAGCCATTTTGTTCAGTGTATCAGAACGGTCTTGAAATTATGTCTTATAGAATAACAAAACCCCAGTCTCCTGGGTAAGGGTTGTACATTATGCCCTGGGGACATATAAGGTTTTTATAGAAAGCGTGGTCGTATAAACTTCGGAGGGGGCTCATTGGATTGGTAATTAGATGGTCTAATGCTCTTTTTAAGAGTCAACGTGATCGGAGGGTAGCTTCCCCCCCCCCCTCACACACACACACACATTGTATTGTCCTGAAATGTATATAATAGAAATTTAAAGATAGCCATTCTATTCAAAATAGTCTAAATATCATATTACAAGGCCTTTGGGGTTGAAACAAACCCCAGAGATTAGCGGCAAGGGTTGTGAGCTATGCCCAGGGAGTATTTAAGGAAGGGGTGGTTGTTTAACTTTAGAAGAAGCTCAGTCTTTATCCCTGAAAAAGACTATGTCAATATAAAACAGAAATTAATTAAAACAACTTTTTCAACAAAATAATTTTAAAAAAACAATAAAGAACTCCATTAAACCAAAACGAACAAAAATAGAATCAAATAATCTACCAAGAACCGGAAATCACTATTAATAAAATAAATAAAACCCAAAACAAACATAAATGAAAATAAATAACAGAGTCAAACTCAAAACGAGCAGAAATTAATATGAATAGGGTTTGAAACCCCAAGCTTTCTAAAAGCCAAAATATACTTTGCACTTTAATGAAAAAATTCTTTTAAATGTTTTCACTTTTATAACTTTAAGAAATCAAAAATCCATTAAGATTTTAAGGAATAACTATCAGCATATGTATATTGAACTGACAATGCACATTTTTTTCAGTAAATTCATTTGAATTTTTTCATTTAAGTACAAATCATATTCTGGCTTTTAGAAAGCTTGGATTTAGAATTTCTAGAAAGCTTTGGATTTATTTTAATTTCTGTTTGTTTTTGGTTTCATTTATTTATTGATACTGATTTGTGGTAGTTGTATTCTTGGTAGATTATTTGATTCTATTTTTGTTCATTTTGTTTTAATGGACTTCTTTACTTTTTTAATTCATCATAGGCAGCGCAATCACGCTGCATAATTAAAGAACGATTTGGCCACAATTTTTTTTTTTTTTTTTTTTTTTTTTTTTCATTCCAGGGTACTTTGTATCAAAGAATTTGTCGTAGAAACTTCGAAAAGGGCTCATTCGATTGGAAATTGGAGGGCAAATAGCCCCCTCCCCCATGCCCATCATTCTCCCAAACACATCCAATTAAAATTTTGAGATAGCCATTTTGTTCAGCATAGTTGATTTCCAGGTAGAAAATATGTTTTTGAGGAGGACACTCCCCCACAACCCTCAGGGCATGGGTTTTAAGTTATCAAGGGATATAAGAACAATGTTGGCACAATGTATTATTTTTCCTTTTTATTAATTTTTTCCTTTGTAGCAGGGCACTTCATATCAAAGAAGTTTTTGTAGAAACTTCGAAAAGGGCTCATTCAATCGGAAATTGGAGTGGCTTGTGCCCTTTTTAATAGTCAAAAGCGATTGGAAGGCGACTAACACCCCTTCCAAGCACACCAGGTTCCCAAACACATCCAATCAAAGTTTTGAGATAGCCATTTTGTTCAGCATAGTTGATTTCCGCATAGAAATTATGTTTTTGAGGAGGACACTCCCCCACAGCCCTCAGGGCAAGGGTTGTAAGTTGTGCCCTGGGGCCATATAAGGTTTTTTGTAGAAGGTGTTGTTGTAGAAACTTCAAAAAAGGCTCATTCAATTGGAAATTTAAGGGGCTAGTGCCCTTTTTAATAGTCAAAAGTGATTGGAGGGCAACTAACCCCCCTATTCGACGTAGTTATAACTTCTGGAAATTAGGTCTTTGAGGATGACAACTCCCCCACAGCCCTCAGGGCAAGGGTTGTAAGTTATGCCCTGGGGGCATATAAGGTTTTTATAGAACGCGTTGTCATAGAAACTTCAAAAAGGGCTCATTCGATTGGAAATTGAAATTATTACTGCCCTTTTTAATAGTCGGAAGTGATTGGAAGGCAACTAACACCCCTTCCATGCCCACTATTTCCCCAAAGACATCCAATAAAATTTTTGAGATAGCCATTTTGTTCCACGCAGTTCAAAGTTCAGGAAATTATACATTTGAGCAGGACATTCCTCCTCCCCTCCCCCCCAGTCTTCAGGACAGGGGTTATAAGTTATGCTCTTGGGGCATATAAGGTTTTTATTGAAATCTTTGTCGTAGAACCTTGAAAAAAGGCTCATTTGATTGGAAATTCAAAGGGCTAGTGCACTTTTTAATAGTCGAAAGTGATTTGAGGGCAACTAACCCCCCTTGCACACCCACCTTTTCCCTAAACACATCCAATCAAAAATTTTAGATAGCCATTTTATTCAACATAGTTGAAAGTTTTAGAAATCAGGTCTTTAAGGATGACAACTCCTCCCCCCCCCCCACAGCCCTCAGGGCAAAGGTTGTAAGTTATGCCCTGGAGGCATTTAAGGTTTTTATTGAAAGCGTTGTCATAGAAACTTCAAAAAGGGCTCATTCAACTGGAAATTGAAAGGGCTAGTGCCTTTTTTAATAGTTGAAAGTGATTGGAGAGCAACTAACGCCCCTCTCACGCCCACCATTTTCCATAAAAAAAATTCAATCAAAATTTTGAGATATCTGTTTTGTTCAATGTAGTTGAAAGTTCTGGAAAATAGGTCTTTTAGGATGATAACCCCCTCAGAGCCCTCAGTGCAAGGGTTGTAAGTTATGCCCCGGGGGCATATAAAGTTTATATAGAAAGTTGTTATAGAAATTTCAAAAAGGGCTCATTTGATTGGAAATTGAAATTGTCCTTTTTAATAGTCAAAAGTGAGTGGAGAGTAATTAACCCTCCTCTTACGCCCACCATTTCCCCAAAAATATTCAATCAAAGTTTAGAGATAGCCATTTCGTTCAAAGTAGTTTAAAGTTCTTGAAATTATAAGTTGGGCTCAAAACCCCTATGCCATCCCAAGGCCAGAACAAAATTTGCACTTTACTGAAAAAACTACAAATGAATGTGCATTGTCAATTTAATATACATATACTGATATTTAGTAATGAAAATGTTAATATTATTTGATTTATTAAAGTTATAAAATTAAAAACATTTATATTTTTTTCATTAAAGTGCAAATTTTGTTCTGGCCTTGGGAAGGCATAGGGGTTTTTAGCCCAACATATGTTAATTCTGCTCGTTTTGAGTTTGACTCTGTTAGTTATTGTAATTTCTGTTCGTTTTGGGTTTCATTTATTTATCGATGCTGATTTGTGGTAGTTTCACGCTTGGTAGATTATTTGATTTTATTTTTGATCATTTTTTGTTTAATGGAGTTCTTTACTTTTCTTTGAAAAACTTATTTTGTGGAAAAAGTTTTTTTAATTAATAACATGAAAAGGTTTGAGGTAAAATGCCACGCCTTGGTTTTGTTGGGCTTTGATTTGAATAAATAAACAGGGTGGATAGATTTAAAGGATATGGTAATCCATAGAAGGGAGCAAAGGATAAAACTGTTAATTGAGTAGGGCAGAAGAGGATCATGCTCAGTTGTGTTTTAGCCTGACACCTTAGTGCTGCAATAATTGGACAATAGCAGTAATAGAAGTTTTCTCACACAAATTTTTTTCTTAAGAAACTCGAGTGTGAATAATATATCTTTATTGTACCCTGTTTTATAGGGTTGTCATATTACAATGTTTGGGTAGAAAGTTGGTCAATAGTCAGTTTGAAACCAAATTCAACATGACTTACCATAACTGTTGGAAGGAGGCTGAATTCTCTTGTAAATTAAAGAACAGATTGTTCACCAGCGCTTAATGTAAGTCTGGACTTACTCTGCAAAACTAGTTTTGGGCAAAATCTGTTACATATCTGCAGTAATACTACACATGGGAACAGGTTCATTGAATTGTTTACAAATGCCCTCCAAAAGGTAGATCTAATGGACCTGGCTATAATGTGATTACTGTCTTTTTTTAAGAATATTTTTAGCCTACGAAATTCATACATTTTCCTTTCTTTTAGTTTGTGTAGTGATGTCGGGATGGAATAGCATACTAAAGACAGCGGTTGTTACTGGCAGTGGTAAGTATTAATATTTATGATTTTAATTTGGTTGAAATTGTCTAGTTTAAGTCAAAAGAAGTTTGTTCTGCTAGTAACTAATTATTGGGGGAATTTTTTTTTAGATACCTCCTCTCCTCGTCATTCTCTTCCTTCTATTGTTGGTGGACACAGGATTATAGCTTCTAGGATGGGCATCAAACTATTTTTGCTAAGAAGGAATTTGAAATATGAAAAAAAAAATTTATGCCACAAAGCCTTCCATATTTTCCTAGTTCTCCTTTCAAAAGTCATGATAGAAGAAAATAAACTTTCCTGGACTTAGATTATGCTGACAATTTAAGCGTCTTTGATGAAAGTGGGAGCTGAATAAATGAACTTTTAGAGGTTTTGCAAGTTCAAGGTGCTAGAGTAGGTTTGAAAATTGATATTAAGAAGATTAAGTTGCTAAGGCTAGGAATAAGGAGAGCGAAGAGTGCAACACGCCAAGATACCATCTTTCCTAAGTTGTTCAAGAAGGGAGACAGACGAAAAAAAGTTATTAAAGATGACAATATGCTTTTTTCTACTTAGACCTTCAGTCATTTGTTGAACGACTCTACCGTCAAGTCCAAATCCCAAATCATCTTTGAAAGCTTGAAAAATTCCTTGATAAATGTCAAAATTATAAACATCCGCTAATGCAAGTCAAGCATCAAAGCTTGTAACCTCTTTTAATCGGCTTCAATGGGTTATGTTGTTTTAGCTTGGAACGTCCTTTGAAAAGAAAGATGAACTCGTCAACACTCAGGTAAGTTCAAGGCTTTACTAACTGCTTGAAGCGGAAGTTTAGCCAGTCAATCATCGGTCGCAGCTTGATAAGCCTTGATAAGCCTGGGAGTGTGATCGACATGCAAGTTTCCTAGAGTATTTTCGAATCTGTTTCTCGACATACTTGACGATACAAAAGAGACACCCAAGTCAGGATCAGTAGCCCAGTAATTTTCACAGTCTTAGAATTTGGTGGTACCCCATTAACAGATTTATTCCAAGGAATACCTTAAGTTTATTGTCTGTTACGTTAGTACTCCTGCCCTTTTGAAGTGAATAAAAACTTGACTGAAAACCCAGAAGCTGAAGAAGCTCATTGCTCAAGCAGGTGAGAAAAAAAATCGATAGAAGTTTATTCACTTCCTACTTCCTCTAAATTAGCCTCAGGATTTATCGAGTTCAATGGATGGGTTTTTGTGACAACTTTCTTCCAATTCCTTTGTGGTTCAACAACTTTTGCCTTCCTTTTGGTCGCTTTATATTTTTCTTCGGCTGATAAGCTGCACGAGACGCAATAGGTGCCAATGAAGTTGAAGGCGAAACAAGGCAAGGATCTGTATCGGTTGGGACTGGAGAAATGGCTGGCGAGTCTTCCCCATTGTTTGGTATGTCTGAACTTGTGAGAACATTAGCTGATGCCATGTCAGTCAGGTCCGGCTTCAAAGTACTGTCCTCTGTGTTGGTGTTTTTCTTTAGATCCGGTTCCATCACCTTCATCTAAATCACTAAGATCGCTTCGCAACTCTTCTAATGCGTTCAGTATGGTACTTTGGTTGCTAGACATTCGCTTTTGCATGGTCTGGAAAAAGAACCGACTATAAAATTGTACGGGAAACAGAGAGGGGGAGAGAAAGAGCGAGAGAGAATGAAAGAAGGAATTGTCTTTTTTTGTATAATTATGCATTGAAAAGAGAGAGAAAAGCGTTATTAACAGGCGAAAAAGAAATAAGAGAGAGAATGAGAGTCAGCGTGTGTGATGAGCAAGGTCAATTAAACCAAAAAGCAATAGGCCGTATGAAAATACACCGGAAGAAAACAATTCCAAGATAACTGTTGCTTTAGAAATTGCTTATTGTCGAGCATTTTCTAAATTTTCATTTTATTAACTTCGACCAGCGGGACTTTACAGTCACCACCACGCAAGGGCCTTCTCCACTGGGGTTGCAGGGTCCCAAAAATAGAATCCATCACTGGGGGTGTCCAAATGGCTTTATCAGATTGTTTTATACCAGAATGTTTAATTACACATCAGTAATGACTTTTACAGTTGTCGGTCTGATCTTATTACGCTGTAATTTTCTCTTACATATAAAAAAGCAGGCTTCTTACCTTCTTTGAGAAAAACAAACAGCCTAACTTCACCGTCAGCTAAATAACTCCAACTGAGCGCTTTTTTGACTTGTTACCCATCAATCGAATGGCTAAAAAAGGCGGAACACGATGAAACAGGTTTTATTAATGTAGCAATCGATTTAGAAGCGCTAAAAGGGTTTTTACATATTGGGACTTTGAGGTTCCCTCGGTCGCGAAAGGGTTAAGGGACATGCAAAGGCCTCTCCTTACACATGCCTGTCGTCATCAACTATACATGCTTTCTTGTAGTGCGTCGTCAGTGGACAGTGCACTGTCAGTACGGGTTTGATTCTTTCCACAATTGTACTCGACATTTTTCTCATCAAAAAGGAGAAAAAAAATGTACTCAAAGAATTTAAAGTATCATAATTGTACCCACCCTAATTTCTAAAATATGTAATAATAAAAGCTATTCAAATTTTTCGGTAACTTTTCGCGTCCCAGGGAGTAATTTGAACTTCCCTCCTTATTGGCCAATGTACATATTTACAGTATTGGCCAATGTACATATTTACATATTTACAGTATTACAGCAACACAACAGCAACCTTATAAGAAAATCGAAATATATTTTCTTGTGATTATTATCTCTTCTAAACTGCATTTGTACTAAACCAATTCTGCTCAAGTCATCCTCAGGGCTATACTGTGGTGTTTATCCTCCCCATAGTATAGTGCAGACGGTTTGATATCATCTATTTTTCCCTTATTGTTTTAGTTTTATTTTTGTGTTTAAAGCTTTTTCCAATAGGCAATGATTAGAAGTCCTCCAAAAAAAAGTCCCCCCAGATCCCAAATCAAATTACAGTGAAAGTGTCATATTGAAAGATACCCATCCTGGCTGGTCAAGCACCCTATCACAAAGTTCTAATGATAGCTCTAATTCGGAGAATAGGAGAATGATAAGTGTAGGGGCTAATGTAACCATAAATGATTATGATGGGTTTCAAGATGTCCTCTCTAGAAACTCTACAAAAAGTAAAAAAATATCCCCAATTAAAAGCATGTACCCTCTCCCAGCATAATATTCTCACAACAATAACTAATGAAAATACATTAAAATTAATCCCAATACACCCTTGTAGATAAAAATGATCTCTGCAAAAAGAGTTGCAATTTTTAAATTGCTAAAATCAATGTTCTCTCTAAACATTAACCGTGATGGATCTCTGCTAATAGCTGTAGAAGATCAGAAATCAGAAGATACAATAATTAAACTTAAATCCCTTCTGAATACCCCAATTATTGCATCTAATTGGAACCCAAAACAATCACCAACAAAAATAGTAGTCTATAATGCTCCCCCAGAGATATCTACTCAGGAGTTAAAAGAAGGCCTTTCAGATAGGGCTGGAAACACAATCCCAGTTAAGGATGTTACCCAGCTTGGAAAACCTAACTCTAATGGCATAAAAACTAGTAGATCCTTCTTATTCAAACTAAAGGATAAAATTTATATTCCAGAAAAATTATTCCTATTTGGGCAAATCAAACCACACAAGGAATAAAAACCTAAGCCTATCCAGTGTCAGAAGTGTTTCAAACTGGGACACACGACAAACAAATGCAATGAAATTCTCCAAGAGTGTAGTAATTGTAAATCTTTCCATCCTAAAGAGCTAACAACTTGTAACAACACTCAGCCTACATGCATCAATTGCAAAGGCCCACATGAATCTACAAATAAATCATTATGCCCTACATACAAGAAAAGAGCTCTAACACTCCAAATATCAACAGAGAAGGCCATCCCATACCCCTTTGCAGCAATGGAAGCAAATGCTGCCCAACAATACCAACTTAAGCTTGTAATGAAACCAACCAAGCCCCCCCGGTCAAGCGCCCCCACTGCATCAAGCACCCCGTATAAAACACCATCTTCTAAGCCCCCTAGCTCAAATCCCTATCAGAAGGAATCACCAAGCCAACAAGCCTCCTTGTCCGATGAGATGAGGCCAGCCTGGCCCTCCCTCCCAAGAAGAAACAAACCAGAAACACTACCAGGAATCAATCCCTTAACCAACAAACAGGATGCACTACCAAAAATGCAATCCCCAAATATATGCTTATTCATTCTAAACTGTAATGCAGTTCAGGCCATGAACATACATCAACTACAGAAAACAAAAATTATTGCAGAATTGGCAAAAATCTACATCCCAGATGATATGCTCATTCAGTCAAAAAAAGATCTTGCTTTACTTTTAACAAAGCTGAACATTCATGCACAGTCATATGAAGAATAACTCAACAACACAACATTTATCAATACTCCAACGGAATGTAAGACCACTCACAAAAAATAAGCTAAATGAATTAATATCATTTATGAATAATAATTCAATTAATATTGCTTGCCTCCAGGAAACTCATTTAACCAAAAATCAACAAATTAAGTCTCTGGGATATACTATCCTGAGAAAGGATAGATCTTCAGAGAGAAAAGGAGGTGGTGTAGCTTTATTAGTTAATAATAATATAAAATTTTTGGCATCAATTTTCCAGATTTTTAAAATGATGTTGATGTAATTGGTATAAGTATTTGGCTGAATAATTTAAAAACTTATATAAAAAGCTTTTATAACCCTAATGGCCAAACTACAGATGCCAAGGATTTCTTTAATTATATAAATAATTCTAATTTGTTAAATAATATCATTATTTGTGGTGATTTCAATGCCCACAGCCTTTTGTGGGGGAATAAATCAGCAAATAAAGCTGGTAAATTTATTGAGCATATGACTTCAAATAAAAATGAATTAGCTGTTGCTACCCCTCCAAACCTGAATACATATTTCAGCCCCAAAAGTGGCAATTTCTCCACAATTGACCTACAAATTGTGTCTTTAAATTTTTTGAACAAAATTTACATAAATAAAATTGATAGTCTATGTACAGACCACTTTGCTATAGTTTGCTCCCTAAATGAACCTGCTGAAACTTTATCTCATACATCCAAATATATCAACACTAAAGCAAATTGGTCTATTTTCCAAAATAAGCTAAATGATGAAATTACAAGTTTCACCCAATGTTCATGCATTTCTAACACAACAGTTGACACACATGCTGAAGCGTTGACATCTTTACTAATAAATACAGCTAATAATGCTATCCCCAGGACAACACCTAAGAAAACATTCCCTAAACAAATTCCTAAAGCATGGTGGACAAATTAGTTACTAAATAAATTGAGTATAAAAAAGGCAGATAGTACAGAATTTATAAAAAAACCAACACCTACTACATATTTAAAAAAATTACAAGCAGAATCTAATCTAAAAAGGACTATAATAGATGCTAAATATAAATACTGGAATAATTTTGCAAATAATCTCTCCAAAGAAACAAACGAGCCAATTATACATAAAGTCATAAGCCACATATGTGGGAAAAATACTTCTCCCAACCCACTCCTGTATGAACTTATACATAATAATACCCATTATGACAATGATAATGAAAAGGCTAACCTATTTGCAACTCTTTTTATTAATAAGCTAACATCAAAAAATCAAAGCATACTGTCCACAATTCCTATGAACCATAGTTACCAACCACGCCCAGGATCCGAGTAAATAAATAATCAATTTTCAATCCAGGAATTTAATAATGAAATACATCATATTAGGTCCAAAACTAGCAGCAGCTATGACAATATACACCCTATATGGATAAAGAATCTCACACCTTCATACAAACAAGAACTGCTAAATTATTATTATCACGCTTGGGCATCGTCTAGGTTCCCCAATATATAGAAATGTTCGTCCTTCCTACCAATCCTAAAGAAAAATAAACCAAAAGATAACCCTGAGTCTTATAGGCCCATAATGATTACACCTGTGATGGGGAAAATAATGGAGAAAATGATTTATCACAGACTCCTCTGGTTTGTTGAGAAAAATAACATGATCCCACACAATCAAACTGGATTCAGGAAATACCACTCCTCAACAGATGCTTTCATTTTGCTAACAAATGCAATAAATGAATCTTTCTCAAAAAATAATATCCTAGTGGCAGCTTTC
Organism: Artemia sp. Qi Xiang Cuo; assembly: GCF_049724085.1. Classification (NCBI taxonomy): domain Eukaryota; kingdom Metazoa; phylum Arthropoda; class Branchiopoda; order Anostraca; family Artemiidae; genus Artemia; species Artemia sp. Qi Xiang Cuo. The sequence continues at coordinate 41,404,669 of NC_142801.1, forward strand.
CTAGATTTTGGAGGAGCTTATGACAATGTGAACCACCAAATCCTTTTAAATAAACTTGCAAACCTTGGAGTACCTCCTAAGCTAGTATCCTTTATTAAATCCTTCATAGAAGTGCGAAGTTTCATTGTTTGTGTTGGTTCAGCCTCTTCACCCCAAAAGACAATATCCAAAGGCCTACCTCAGGGAGCAGTCCTCAGTTGCCTCCTTTTTACCCTATATCTCTGGGACATGAACCTACCCCACACGAATCTACAATATGAAGATGATCTGGTGCTATGGTCATCTGGCAACACCTTTCAGATAGCACAGTCAAATCTGCAAAAGTCACTTTTCCAGTTTGAAAAATTCTCTCAACATTCAGATTTACCCATTGCACCCACCAAGTCAAAAATAATCCAATTTCACCGGAAGCGAAACCATGTTAATGCAAAACTAACTCTAAATAAAACAACTATTCCAGAAGATAATAATATTAATTACCTAGGTCTCATGCTTGACCAAAAACTTAATTTCCACCTCCACATTTCAAACACAATAAAAAAATGTTATAGAAAAGCAAATATACTAAAAAGACTTCTTCTCACACCCTGGGGTTGTAAGGAGAAAACCTTACTCCAGTTTTATAAATCACATATAAGACCCCATATTGACTATGGGCTAATTGTCTATGGTGCATGTGCAAAGACCCAGATGTAAAAAATTTAAAAAGTACAAAATGATATAAAACATCTCAGATTTGGTCTTAGGAAACCCACAAGCACCAAGTTTCTGCTTATGGAGAGTGGATTAACAACAATAAAGGAGAGACGTAGCTTTCTCTTGACAAAACATCTTACAAAAATTGAATCAAATAGCTCACACACATTACATAATTGGTTAAGAGATCCAGCCATGTATAGTGGTATTGCAAATGAGTATGCCAATATTCAAAAGAAGTTCCCTGTACCAGCAAAGTCTATTGCACCTACTTTCTCCCAATCCCCTCCATGGAATTGGTCATTTCCCATAATAGATACTGAATTTTCAAAATGGAATAAAGATTTAACCCCCATTGCTTTTGTCCAGTAAAAATTTGCAGAATTTAATACAATTACCTATAAAAATCACTTCCAAATATTTGTTGATGGGTCAAAAATGAATGAAAAGGTTGCAATTGGTGTTTTCCTTCCTCACCTGAAAATTTCAATGGGAGAGAGATTATTTAATAATTTATCTATAATGTCTGCTGAGTTAAATGCCATAATCATGGCATTAGAACACCTTAAGCAAAACCAACCTTTGATTGAAAATTCGAATAATATTATCATCTATTCCGACTCTTTATCAAGCCTTGAGTTGCTGGCCTCAGCTCCTCAATATAAGTTGGACATTGACACTTATCATTGTCCCAGTATTATTGATAATCTTGCTTCAAGTGGCATAAAAACTTACTTTCAGTACATTCCTAGCCACTCTGGCATAAGTGGTAATCATCAGGTTGATGAAATAGCAAAAAATGCTATAAATATTGACCAGCCAAGTGGGAGACCAATCCCAATGAGAGATATTTACCGATGGAGGCTATCAGATATTAATTTTAATAAGATTATTCCTATCCTTTCCCCCTTTCCCAATAAGTATCTTTCTAAAATTTATCATAGAATTCGTTCTGGAACAAATGGACTAAATTTCCTTGCATTCTCATATAAGCTTTCTAATTCAAGTGGTTCAATTCCCCTGTCCCCTCTTTGCAGGCATTGTAATATGAATAATGAAACAATTGACCATTGCCTATTTGAATGTAATATGCTGACGTCTGCACAACATACCTTGCTTTGTAAACTGTTAAAATGCTTCAAACACCACGAAATCGCACTATCAGCCAATAGCCTAGCCAACTATACCTGCACACAGAGCATAGAAATCGACATCTATCATATTATATTTGAACTCCTAGAGTCGAAAGATCTGCTGAAAGATATCTGAATAGATCTAATAAATATGAGGCAATCAAGCCAGTAGCTCTGTAGCCCACAGAGTGAAGCAAAAGGAAAAGGGCTAAATAGTTATACTGAAAAGCCCGCCTGCTGTTAAATAGAAGAAGAATACGAAAACGGCATTCTCTAAATCCAAAATGGTAGACACCGTACACCTTGTATTTACAGGAATTTCTTAGGGGGTTTTCATTTGGCATGACTGGAGTACCAAAGTGAACCAGAGGCCTCTCCAATACCTATTGCCAACTTAAAGCAGCACAAGGTAGGCATGTTGCACCTTGCTTGAATCTACATCATGTAAAGGGGCTCAACCTGTATGATTAGAGGGCCCAACTGGGCCTTTAGTTCTTCTAAAAATGTCCTGCTTCTGGGAGATAATGCTTTCAATTTAACGTTTATACAAAGTCTATGTATTGAATGGAGAGTAGTCTCGCGGAACAAAATAAACCACAGTGTACCATTATTCCCTTGTAAACTGGTATAATTTATAGTTGGTTTCTCGATGCTTTGAAATTGAATGATGCTTTGGATATTCTTTTGCAAATATGTGAAGTCTCGATAATTTTGATAGTTTTGGACTCTTCTGTCATAAAATAGCAATAAACTCGTAATACTTAAAGAAAAATGGTTTTAATTAATCATAGTATTGCCTAAGTTTCTTTTCCTGTGGTTTGAACTAGAAATGAGAATTTAAAATAGTATGTTTTCTGTCAAAATAAATATTTGATTGTGGAATGGTTTTAAGAGTCAGACAATTTTTCTAAATTCCGACTCTGATTAATTATCCTACTATTGTGTTTGAATTTTGAACAGCTCATGTAACTCCTCTGCTGAATAAACTCCTCTGTGAATGTATTATGGATTAATTTTTACATAAACAATTTATGTTGTCTGCCCCTTACCCAACATTTGGGCAGTATCACTATTTTTGTTTCTGATTTCAGGAGCTGCTGCTTACTTGTTGTATAGACTAGGATCTACCATTGTGAAATCAGGATTTAGTGATAGAATATCAACTGTCTCGGAAGCTTTGCAAAGCCACTACAGTGACTGTTCTGCAAATCTGTGCGGAGTTTTGCCTGGCTTAGATTTTGCGAAGCTCAATTTCCATTCTTTGCTGGCAGAGTTGTGTCATAATCTTTGCAAAACTGACGTAAGTTTTTTTTTTCAGTTGTATTTTCAAAGGTTATTAATTTAGTCTATGATAAGTTAAATATTTGAGTTATGTGGGAGTCTCTAGTAAATGAAATAAAATTTATCGTAACCTAGTAAGAGACGAACACATCCCATAGTAATAAAAACAATAGTCCAAAACTCCTATGGTGTCAGATTGGAACACAAAATACACCCATTAGAACCGCCTCGTCAGAGAACGTATAAAGGAAACTCACAGTACCTTAGCTTGGACGGCAAAGAAAATCCATTGGCTTAAAAAAAACAAAGAAATTGGCTGAAACCACGATATTCGGCTTCGAAAATGGTTCTAGGCGTATACCCCCCCCCCCCTCTCCCCTGTGAAAATTCCCCCCGTGGAAAATAAGGATTTCCAAATTTGAGAATTTTATTTGAGTTTTTTTTTTTTTTTTTTCTGTACAGGGAAGGAATTTTGGTACTTGTGTCTTATACACCAGTCACTCAAGTTTACGCTGTGTAAAAATCGAGAACATATCGGTTTTTTCGTTAGTTTCTTCGTTACTTTAAAAACAAATTTGGGCAATAGATTTGCACATTAGGGGGGGGGGGTAAAGTATAGCCGGACACAATATATGGGAAATACATAATTTAGGCTCTATATTAGTTAAAGTATTTGGACATTTTGAAGTCAGAAAACAATTCTTACTTCATAATATGTTGAATAATTGTACCTACTCTACCCCCCACCCTAATGTGCAAATATATAGCCCAAATTTGTTTCTATAGTAACGAAGAAACTAGTTTGTTCTAGAGTCTTACACATCGTAATCTTGAGTCAGTGGCGGATAACACACAAGTATCAGATTTTTTCATGGAGAGAGAACTTTAACGTAAAGAGCGAGGTCTTGAGGAGGAGGCAATCCCTTTCATATACGTAATAATTTCAGTTTGTTTTAAGGCTTGATGTTGCTCCTTACTGTCAGTTAAAAAAACTTGTTTTTTTAATTTAGGTTCTGATCTCTTTTAAACAATGCCGGGAAATCCGGCTCTCTCTCCATGAAAATTTTCGGTATCCTACTTCTGTATTATACACCACTTGCTTAAGCGTATGATGTGTAGAACTCGAGAGCAAAGCGGTTTCTTCGTTGCTTTGGAAAAAAAATGGACTATATATTTGCACATTAGGGGGGGGGGGGCGGAGTAAAGTATAGCTGGTCTACATGCAAAGTGTGTTTGGCACAATTATTCTGCATATTAGATAGATAGACAAATAAGTGTATTTTAAAACCAAATATACGACCATGAACACAGTAAAATAAGATAAATGAAAGGCACAAATAACATAAACTTTGATCAGTAATCATCATAAAACACTTAAATGAAACACTACATTAAACTAATAATAGTATTCTATAGTAAATAGTAACTTAATAGTACTTAACAGTAAAAGTAGTTTTTTTTTTTTTTTTTTTTTTTTTTTTTTTTTTTTTTTTTTTTTTAGTTAGTTAACAAAATTTCTAGATACCTCGCTATTCTTCTGTAATTTTTTAGTACCCATACACCTAGAAAGAATTGTTTTCTTACTTCAAACTTTCGGAATACTTTACTCCCGGTAAATACCCCCCCCCCCCCCCCCCGTGAAAAAGAAGGCCTTTCAAATTTGAGAATTTTATTTGGGTTTTATTCTTTTAATTTCCGTAGGGGGAAGGAGTTTTGGTACTCGTGTATTATGAGCAACTCACTCAAGTTTACTATAGACTACAAGTTTCGAATCTTGCCGTAGCAAAGTGCTTATTTCTGCCATTTCGTCCATTTTCATACTGAATCGGGACGTAAATCGTTTCCGTTCCGTTTCTTCGAAATTCCGCAGATTGGGCTTAGATTGGTTTTAAGTTAGAGTGGGTGAAAAGGTTAGGGTGAGATTGTTCTAAAAAATCTTGGTCCTTCTAACTTTGAAGTAATTTAGCTGAGAAATCAGAGAAGTCCTTGTCAGTCGGCTAGCTTTGATTTCAAACACTTTGTGGTAACGAACTGTTAGTAAGGATTGACTAGACCCAATAGTAAAATAAAAAAAAAAAGAACGGAACTTTGATAACAATAGATATATCAAAAGGATTGGCTTTTTATGCTGAATCCAAATACATAAAATTCATTAAGTTTAATGTTACTTATTAAAAGTTACGTGCCTGAAAATTTTTTACTGACTTTCGAAAATGGGGAGAAATACCTCCAAAAATTCAAGTGATCCTAATGAAAATCCTACCATCAGAGTACTACTGTAGATATTTCAAGTTTGTATATACAAAAATCTTGAATTTTGTATTTTCTTGCAGAATAAAGGTCGCGGATGTGTGTTTGTTGCTACTTTTTTTTTCAGCGGTGATTGTATAGAACCAATGGACCTAGAAGATCGGTCAAGAGCTCATTCGAACAAAAATCAGAAGTTCTAGTGCGCTCATTCAATGACCAAAAATATTTAGGGTTACTACCCCCCCCCCTCCCACGCCCATTTTTTTTCAAGGACATTCCATCAAAATCTTGTTGTAGTCATTTGATTCAGCATAGCTGAAAGGTACTATAACTTTACCTTTGGGGATGACTTGATCCCCCCTCCCTTGGTTCCTGGGGAAAGGGCTTTAAGTTAACTCATTGTTCACATAGTATTTGTTATTGAGAAATATACGGAACTTTTTTTTTTGGGGGGGGGGGAGGATTTTAAACGGTTAGAATTTTCCATGAAAAAATTTCTGGGGAAATTTTTACACGGAGGGGGGTTCGGTTCAGGCATGAATTATAAAAAAAAGATGGTCAAAAATTAGATATAAAAAACGTATATCATACCATCAGAGTACTACTACCCAGTAATGGGTTAAATTGCATAGTGATGCAGAACACCATCGCGGGAGGATCCTCTATTGGAGGACAACTGAGGCAAGGCGTAAGATCCAGATCTATGGACAACGGCCTCTGCAAAGGGCTGCCTCGACCTTTTCGGGGTACCTGCAAGACTGTGGACCTTGCGGTCAACTCTATTCCCACTTGAGGAGTGACGCCTCTCGAGGAAATTATAGCCTACTAAACCAAAGAACATTTGCACGGGATTCTGATTGACGGACATTTTGTCTGGGCTTGTAATATTGTGACGTGCGACTTCAGGCTGAAAAACCTCATCCTAGCCGGTTTACCTATTACGGGTTGCCTCCCCGTAGTAGCCTAATATTTGTAGGCATGAATATATAATGAGTCGGAGGTAATAGGCTTGAGACTGTCTGTGCAGGATTTCGACTCTTGTTGATAGAAGAGCATCGCCAAGTGCTAAAAACCATATTGTGACCAAGATGGGCCTAGGATTGCACAAAGCCTCCATTCATGGAGGTCCCAGGGACTTCTTGCTGCCCGGTTCTAAGCCGGCTTAAGCACTTCGGTGTAGACTTGAGAAGATATGTGATCCCCGTCCTGCACTGGTATCCGGGATCATTGCTTTTCCTGAGGCGAAAATAATTTCAATGGTTTAAAGAATATGAAAATTGGAACTTAGAATGTTACGACGTTAAAAAAATATCGTATCGACATTTTGACTGACGAATTCAGACGATTCGAACTGGATTTATTAGGAATTTCAGAAACTCATATCCCAGGGGTAGGAAGCATGGAATTAGGTGACATAGAATTTGTTTAATCAGACGCAAAGGATGGGGTACATAGACAAGGAGTAGTGCTCACAATGGATAAGGAAGCTGATAAGTCTTGTTTAGGCTGGGAATGTATTAATAATAGAATATTAATGTCTCACTGTAGGGCCAAAAAGGGCAGTTCGTCATTAAAAGGTGTATACGCCCCTGCGGAACTAACATACAATTAAGCTTGGAACTGAGAGTAATTTCTTTTGCAGTTAGTAGAACGAAACAACAAGGTTTTGGTCAGACATACGGAGCATTCCCTATTAGATTTGATCATTCAGGTCGGTAGAAGTTGGGATAGATGATATCCTAGCCTAGTTAAATTTGGTGTAGGTAAAGAAAACAGTAATGGATACAGACTTTTCTAGTTTTGCAGGTATAACAATCTTGTTATACCCAATATGTTGTTTGGACACAATATAGATCAAAAGTTAGGAGGCTATTGACGTGATGGTAAGACATCAAACATTATTGATTATGTTATTACAAACCGTAGACTGACAGGATTATTATAAGATGCTAGTGTATATAGGAGTGCTATTATTACTTTTACAAGTAAAGATCACCATCTAGTAGTGTCGAGGGTTAATTTAAAAATGATATATTGGACGGGTAACTACCTCCCGGGAATTTATGATGTTGGTAGACTCCAGGATGAGAATTTGAAAGAAGCTTTCCAGGAACAGTTGAATACTAAACTTGAGAGTTCAAAATTTGATAATGTGGAAGATGGTTGGAATAATTTTAGAAAAATAATTTGTGAAGTTGCAGGTGTCTTACGGAAGAAAGCTAGAACTGCAGCTAAGAATATTATTGAAAAAGCTCTATGTTTAATAGAAAGGAGAAAGGGCTTGTACAAGAATTATCTTAGTTATAGATCATATAAAAACAACAGGAATATAAAGAAAGTGTAAAAAGTATTAAATTATGAACTAAAGAAGTGGGAAGTTGAGACTATGGATAAAATTGCCGAGGATCTGGAAGATGAAGTTAGACGACATAATAGTAAAATATTGTACTGGCAAGTTAACAAATTGAGAGGGAGTAGTCAATCCGGACTTGGCCCAGTTAAAGGTAGGAATGGGGTCGCAATTAGTGATAAGGAAAAAATTAAAGAGATGGGCCGAACATTTTGAGAATTCGCTTAACCGTGATAGAGCTGCAGGAAAAATATAGAGGAAAATGAAAAAGTTTTTGATACCTTGGATGTGAAGGAAGATTTGTTTTGTGAGGAGGAATTCGCAACAGCGCTAAAAGGATTAAAGAATAATAGGGCTCCAGGTGCTGATAGGGTGGTAAACGAGTTTCTTAAATATGGTGGCTTTGAGGTTAGAAATAATTTACTGAAGATTATGAATATGATCTTTGAAAAAAGGGATGTATCCAACGATTTTATGAAAACCTTCAAGAAGACAGGCGAGAAGAGTGAGTGTGGTAATTATCGAGGCATTAGTCTGGTCTCTGTATGTAGTAAATTACTTAGTAATATGATATTTTTTAGACTGAGAGATGCCGTAGACAAAGTTTTAAGAGAAGAACAGTGCGGTTTTAGAAAAGGTGGAGGATGTGTCGACCAAATGTTCATTCTTAGGCTAATAATTGAGAAGTACCTGAGTTGTCAAACACCTTTGGTCCTCAGTTTTAGAGATTATGAGCAAGCATTCGATTCTGTTGATAGAAGAGCTTAAGTAAAGATTTTATCCTTGTATGGTATACCAGACAAATACATTGAAGTTATTAGTGCTATGTACGGGAATAACACTGCTGCGGTTAAGGTAGGAAATGAGGTTAGTAGCTGGTTTTGTATTAAATCAGGAGTTAATCAGGGTTGTGTTTAATCCCCCCTTGTATGGATCAGTTGGATAGACTTTGTCTTAAGGAGCACAGGAAAGGCAATGGGAGATCACAGAATCAGATGGGGAGGAAAAAGTCACCTGGACTTAGATTGTGCTGATGATTTAAGCATTCTAGATGAAAGTGTGAGCAAAAGGAATGAAGTTTTAGAGGTTTTGCGAGTTCAGGGTGCTAGAATAGGTTTGAAAATAATTGTTACGAAGACTAAGTCACTAAGGCTAGGAATAAGTGAAGATGAAAAGGTGATGTTGGGTAATGAAAAGATTGATCAGGTGGGCAGCTTCACTTACCTTGGTAGTATTATTAGTAAAGATGGTGGGAGCAGTGAAGATGTTAAAAATAGAATAGCCAAGGGTCAGGGTGTTTTTTTTACAGTTAAAAAAAGTCTGGAAGAATAGGAAGATAAGTCTGCAAACCAAGATTAGAATATTAGAAGCTGCAGTGATGACGGTGGTCAAATATGGCTCTGAAGCATGGACGCTCCGAAAAGCGGATGAAGATTTGCTAGATGTTTTCCAGAGAAATTGCTTAAGGATTGTTCTGGGTACCCGGCTGACTGACCGTATTTCAAACAATAGGCTATACGAAAAATATGGTTCAATACCGCTCTCTAGGGCTATAATGAAAGAAAGGTTGAGGTGGCTAGGGCACGTTTTGCGGATGAAGGATGACAGATTGCCGAAGATTGTTCTTTTCGGCCAACCATCTAGGGCTAAACGGAAAACAGGTCGTCCCCGTCTGGGGTGGGAGGACTTCATAAAGAAAGATTTAAAGGAAATGGGAACTCCGTGGGCGGGTGTAAAAAGGAAGGCTTTGAATAGATTGGGGTGGAGGAGGAGCGTGCGTAGCTGTGTTGGCTTCAGGCGGCTTGGTGCTGCGGTGAGTTGTTAGTAGTAGTAGTAGTAGTAGAGTACTACTGTAGATATTTCAAGTTCGTATATACAAAAATATTGAATTTGTATCTTCTTCCAGAACAAAGGTCGCGGATGTGTGTTTGTTGTTTCTTTTTTTCTTTTTTTTTCAGCGGTGATTGTATAGAACCAATGGACCTAGAAGTTCGGTCAAGAGCTCATTCGAACAAAAATCAGAAGTTCTAGTGCTCTCTTTCAATGACCAAAAATATTTAGGGCAACTAACCCCCCCTCCCACGCCCATTTTTTTTTCAAGGACATTCCATCAAAATCTTGTTGTAGTGATTTGATTCAGCATAGCTGAAAGGTAATATAACTTTACCTTTGGGGATGACTTGATCCCCCCTCCCTTGGTTCCTAGGGAAAGGGCTTTAAGTTAAGTAATTTTCTCATTGTTCACATAGTATTTGTTATTGAGAAATATACGGAATTTTTTTTGGGGGGGGGGGGAATTTTCAACGGTTAGAATTTTCCATGAAAAAATTTCTGGGGAAACTTTTACACGGAGGTGGGTTCGGTTCAGGCATGAATTAAAAAAAAAAAATGGTCAAAAATTAGATATAAAAACGTATATCATACCATGAGAGTACTACTGTAGATATTTCAAGTTCGTATATACAAAAATATTGAATTTTGTATTTTCTTCCAGAACAAAGGTCGCGGATGTGTGTTTATTGTTGTTTTTTTTGTTTTGTTTTTTTTCAGCGGTGATTGTATAGAACCAATGAACCTAGAAGATCGGTCAAGAGCTCATTCCAACAAAATCAGAAGTTCTAGTGCGCTCTTTCAATGACCAAAAATATTTAGGGCAACTAACCCCCCCCCCCTTCCCACGCCCATTTTTTTTCAAGGACATTCCATCAAAATCTTGTTGTAGTGATTTGATTCAGCATAGCTGAAAGGTACTATAACTTTACCTTTGGGGATGACTTGATCCCCCCTCCCTTGGTTCCTAGGGAAAGGGCTTTAAGTTAAGTAATTTTCTCATTGTTCACATAGTATTTGTTATTGAGAAATATACGGAATTTTTTTTTTTTTGGGGGGGGGGGGATTTTCAACGGTTATAATTTTCCATGAAAAAATTTCTGGGGAAACTTTTACAAGTAGGGGGGTTCGGTTCAGGCATGAATTTAAAAAAAAAGATGGTCAAAAATTAGATATAAAAAACAGGTTTTTTTCAACTGAAATAAGGAGCAACACTAAATCTAAAAATTAGCGGAAATTATTCCTTGTATGAGGGGAACTACCCCCTCCCTCAACCCTCACTCTTTACGCTAAAGTTTGACTTTTGTCATAATTCTTTAAGAACTACTATTGAAACGTAAGGACCATGTAATTTGAATGAAAAGTATTCTTATGGATTTTTAGACTTGAGGGTAAAGAGCGAAGATTGAGGAAGGCGCAGCTCCCCTCATATACGGAATAATTTCTGCTCGTGGCGAGTTTTAATGTTGATCATTACTTTTAGTAGAAAAAAAAAACTTCTCTTTTTAATACAAAAGAGAATCAATTTCAAGATGTTTGTCCGTGTTTTAGAACTTAAACCCTCTTAACATAAGGATACTCCTTAATGTCCTCCTGGCCCAGGGTAAATAACCTGTAATTTTTAAATCATTTGGACAAAAAAAAATTCCGTACTTTCACCCTTTTAGAACAACTGTTCCATTGGTTCAGGATAAAAATTCTATAAAATGAGAGCCAATCGGACATGTAAAAACGTATTTCGTGCACTTAACCTTTTGGGTACAAATTGACTGTGATTGTTCAAGTTGGATAACTCCATTTGGTCTTGCCTCATTGAAAATATTCCAAGTCCCGTAACACCTTTAGGTCTGGGTTGTTGTTTGCTGTCCTGTTCAATTAGCTCGTATATTTATGTCTTTTCGTCCAAACTACTGAGACCTAGTTCTGTAGCCAAGCATTGTATGACAGAAAAATAGCTTTTTTTTTTATCTAGCACCTTTTGGTCGCCTCCTAAGCTGGGAAGCCTAGGGAAATTATCCTCACTCCCAGGTAGAAAATCGTTTTGTGACTCCTCTTTAAAAAAGGTGTGACATGCCGACCTTTACTCGACAAACCCCCTCTGGAAAATGGGCAATTTGTATAGTTTAGGGCTTTTGTGTTTTGGACTATGGGAACTATGTGACCCCCGGAAGCATATTTGTTGGAAATTGTAACTATTGCAAACAAAATGGCTCTCTCGAAGTTTTGATCCGATGTCATTGAAGAAATAACCCTTGTGGTAGCGCAGTGGATTGAACTCTGCTTTGTAATACCGGATCTAGGGTTCAATTCCAGCTGCCGCAAGTTTAGGCTATTTATCCCTGTAAAAAAAATGACTACTGAAACGTCAACGTTGACGTTTTATCAGCGCCGACTTGGGATGGACAGTCTGTATTGTGTCTCAAGTTGGAGATATTTGGGGGTGAGCATGAACACATAGGGCGTTGTAAGCTTGAGGGGTCACGGCTTTTCTACTAAAATGTAACTTTGAAGAATGGGCTATTTGCACTGCACTTCGTAATCGGGACTGGAGATTGAAATGTTTATATAAACTTTTATATTAGAGATCAATAGGGGGGGGGGTTGTGTCAAGGGTTAAGTTGAAAAGGTGTGGGGACTGCTTGCTCTACAGTCACTTTTGGCCGTCAAAAAAACAATAGAACTTTCAATTTTTGGCCAAACGACCCGTCCCCTCTCAGCTTTCCACGACGACACCATCTATACGGTATGGCCAATGGAAAAAATACATCTCTAGTAACGTTTAATCAGCTACCTCCCCCCCCCCTCCCGTCAGCGAAGTTTATGGTCATATCTTTAGTATTCTATTTTCTCAAGCAGGTCTTATAAATAAGATTGCTACCGAATTTTATTCTGGTCAAAATAGATTTAACAGAGTCGACTTCTAGTTTCAGTTTTAGAAGCACTCGAGTTTAGATGTTTTCTGAAAATTGCTTAAATGCATTTTAAGAAGAATCATGTAAGCATTACAAATTAAGAATAAATAAATATAATGAAAGTGTATTTCAAATAGTTTGTGTTAGCCAGTTATAAGTAAGGAGCGACTCGGCCCAATAGTAACCAAAACTCTAAACAATATTTTTAACAATAATTACATCAAAAGAATTGGCTTTTTATGCTGAATCCAAATATAAAAATCATTTTGTTTTCTCTTCATTCATTTAATGTTACTCATCAAAATTTACGAGTCTGATAAAATTTGCCTGATTTTCGAAAACGGAAAACCCTCCCCCCCCCCCCTCCAAAGTCAAGTGATCGTAATGAAAATTAAACCATCAGATTCAGCATATCAGAGAATTATACTCTAGAAGTTTCAAATTACTATCTACTATGATGTAATTTTGTATTGTTTGCCAGAAGAAATATCACAGATGCGTGTTTAATTGTACCGTATGGAACCAACGGTCCTATAAGATCGGGAGAGGGCTCATTTAAACGGAAATCAAAAGTTCTAGTGTTATTTTAAAGTGACCAAAAATGTTGCTGGGCAACTAGCCGTCCTCTCATGCCCCTTTTTTCTCCAAAGACATCCTATCAAAATTAGTAGCCATTTGATTGAGTATAGTTACGCAATTTGCACATTGTTCATCAACTGTATTTGTTTCTGGGAAATATACGAAAAAAAATTAGGGGCATTTTCCAGGGGAGATGTTTCCGTGGGGAGGAAGGGTATTTCCTAGAATGGTTTGAAAACCGGACAGAAATTAAATATAAAAACAAACAAGTTTTTTCCACTGAAAGTAAAGAACTTCAAGGCTTTAGCGTAAGGAGTGAGGGTTGAGGAAGGAGTAGAATGGCCCCTATTGACCCCACGATTACAATACCCCTTCGAATCCCGATCCGGACACTTTTTTTTAAAACTCCCACGATCACCACGTGGTTTGTGGTCCAAATATGGGCATAGAGTCCCTAGAGAGAACACGTGGTTAATGGGGTCAATGACCTCTTTCTCCAGGTGTGTTTTTGGCACGCTCGAGGCGAATGTTATGATCCAGAAATAGTATTTGTTGTTGTTTTGGACATGTACATGCTCTCAGCGAATGTTATGATCCAGAAATAGTATTTGTTGTTGTTGCTCGAGGCAATGCTATGATTGTCCCGGAAACAGTTAGATCACGTGTTTCCTTCTCAGCCAATCAGCGAGTCGGATACACCCCCCATTCTCAGCCAATCAGAGGACTTGTTACATATAGTTTTCCCGGTTACATAACAATTCACCCTTGAGATTTCGTATATAACGGACATGCAATGTGATTCAATTATCAGAAAGTATTTTGACACAGTGTAAACAAGAAGAATGGATATAACAATTAACATAATTGATGAGCTTGAGGCCTTGGCAGCCGCAATTAGCAATGTAAGTACATTTTTATTTTCAAACGAATTTTCCTTGGACATCCTCCAGTATATTCAGCTAAAACGTAAATATATTCCTTTACCCCAACCCCCCCCAAACCATACAAACATCATTATAATCAATGGAAAACGCAAAATATATTCTTTTTACCCTCGAAACCTAACCCTCCCCCCCCACTGTTTTACAATCAAATTCTCGCAAAAAGAAATACTCTTTTCGTTAAAGTTTGACTTTTCTCTATTGTATTCCTTTCTCTAATGTGATTTAAAGTGTCTACTGACTTCTGTCAATTTTTAATGAAAATGCCGCTCTGTTTTGACACAAGACTCCAATGTGAGGCCTATAATTAGCTGTCACCCTTTTTAAAGCACTTCCTGTAAAAGGTTTCTCAGATCCATATGGATTGTTCCTCCCGTCAAATTAAAACGGTTTCATGCAGACAATTGCAATTTATTAAGCGCAGGCATATACAATCTCTTTTTGGAGAACCGGTGAAATCTCGTTATTTTCAAATTAAGATCTAACAATATATTTAGGACATGGGTGAAAGGGGGGGGGGGCCATGCCTCAATTCTATTGCCATCATTGTAAAATGAAAACAAACTGTTTCTTTGCATGAGAAGTAAGAGGGATGATTCGTTGTGTAGATATGTATACCCTTTGACAAGAAAACTAATGTGTAAATATATACTTTGCGTATATAGGCATGTTTTTAATTTTTTTCAGGCTTTCTTTCGATAAAGTTTCTTTTATATTCCCCGGAGGGGTGCGTGAAAACTATGCTTTTTAACTTTGATATGCAAGGCTAGAAAGAAAAGTCTTTAGGAGTTGCATGAAGCTTATATTATGCGTAAATTGAATAGCATTTTAGCCTATGTTTGCAAAATATAGGCCTACAGGTCGATGGGTTAACGATCTAATTTAAAGCCTATAGACCGGAAAATTTAATATTTTTCTAAATGGTAAAAATAGAAACAATGATTCCTATCCTATGGATATAGACTACTGATTGTCTAATAAAAACGTTTGATTTCTAAGCGTAATATATTTCTCGCGAAATTTTTACTTTTTGCTTTACTGAAAAGAGATAAATTACATGGATGAGGGTACTAACTTTCTTTCTGTAAAAAAGGGGCAAATTATTTTGATACTAATTTTTTCTCTTCTTTTTAAGGCCAATTATGAAGAATGCGTGCCCCCTCCTTCCAAGAAAGCTAGAGAGGGTGAGGCAGTCCCATCAGTGCCAGCCCCCATACAGTCCGGTCAAAAACCGAAAAGAGAATGGGCGGCTTCTTATAATATGGTGAACCCTGCCGGCTCATCTATGCAATCCCATAACATCGCAGTCCAATCTGCACAAGAACATTGCGACGCCGCCCCGTCCACCCTCCAACACACGTTACCTGGACCATCCGGCACCCAAGCCCAGACGGATTATGCAAATGTAAGCATTTTTTCCTACCAATCTATTTCTTCCAATGTTTTTTTCTTTTTCAATTCCCAATATAAACTTATCGCAGCAGGATATTAACCCCTCACCCCCCAACCATTGTTTTAAATTTATCTCCCTCGGAGATATCTAAATGTGATTTTTTTTTTGCAAGGAAACCACTCTTTTTTAATCTTTGCTATCGCTTCGATATCTCATAAGCGAATATTTTTCATGGGTAATTTCTATTAATAATCACCGCCTTTGAAACTCAAAATGCTATTTTTTCACAATTGAATATCACATATATTTTTAGGTACCTTTGAAACACCGACTGCTCTTTTTCACCTAAGTTTGGGAGAGATTATCCCATCTGTCACAGATTGTCGTTCTAATTTACACTGAATATTTCTATCGTGTCATTTTATGCTCTTATATAGAATATAGAAATCCAATGTCCTTAAATATTAATTTTGCAGATAATCTGTTATCCACTATTTAAGAAAACACAAAAGTCCGCAAAAGCCAGCGAAACATTGATTGACTAAAACCGCTAATGTCAAACAAAAGAGGGAAAGGAGATGCCAAAATTATTTATAATCTCGTGCGTAGAGCATTATATCAAAATATAGCGGTATAATGCCTAAGAAGTGTGTGGGGAAAGTGGCTTAACGATTCTCAACATTTTGAAGTTCAAACTCATTCATCTAACCTCCATAATTAAACTCATGTGTTTACCGAACCTGTATGGACTTATAAATATTTCAACTTTTTTGGGGCATTACTTACTGGGCCGGGGGCCGCGGCGCCGGGGGGTCCGGCGAGCGCCGGGGGGGCAAGGTTAGGGAAGCGCCGGGGGATGCGCCCAGGGTCAGAGAAGTGCCACAGGGATGCGCCACGAGTCAGGGAAGCGTTGAGGGAAGCGCCGCGGGTCAGGGAAGCGCCACGGGCCCGAGAAGCATCGGGGTAAGCGTTGCGGGCCCCGAGAAGTGCCACAGGTATGCGCCGCGAGAAGCTATGCGGTACTGTGCCGCTAAAAAAAAATAAAAATTTTAACACTTGTAAAATAAACGAACAAATTGTTGCCTTCTATTTCATATCTTAAGTTGGAACGTTCAGTTGAATTAACCAAATTTTATTAAGCAATGATAATCCAAATTTTTACAGTATGGATGATTTGAACACTTTTAAGATAAGCTATTTTTCATTTGCAGTTTGTCCTGGTTCCATACTCGCAAGCTCCCCCCTGCTCGTCAGTAGGAGAAGGAGAGGAGACCAATATGGAATCCCCCAAAAATTTAACATGGGACGATAGCATTGAAGTACCTTTTAATATTGACGAGTTTGTAGATATTTTTATTTTTAATTTATATAATAGCGCAGTTGAGCTGGTTGAGTTGAGCCCAAATACCTTGCAGATTTTGGATTATTTCACAGGTAACCATCCTCCTCCGGCTTCCGATACCATAACAGCTCCACTTCGATCGAATGACGTGGAGCATTCGTCCTATTTTGTTGAACACCTGGGGGGAGGGGGTAAGATAGAAGCGGTGGAGGGGGGTACATCTTTCCCCGATTTTCAGCTGTCCAACAAAATTTTAAATAATATAGTTGTTTACACTGCAACGTTTGGTGATCCTTTTAATACACTTATGGCGGGAAAATTTGTTTTTGACCCTGTAGAAATTGTGCATGCATATGTAGATAAAATTCGTGCACTTCTGGAGAATCAAATTCAGTTGTGGGGGAGGGAGTCAATTAAGGTTTCCATTGTTTTAAAAGTTTTTTATTTAAATGAGGGGAAAAGTGAAGTTTATTATCATTATGTACATTCCGAGATGCGTTTGGTTTATTCGAATTTAGAAAATTTTGAGGGTGCTTTCTTAGATTGGGTCGATCAAATTATAACGCATCTCGAGAACTTTAATGAAAATGTCAGTGGCTCTCTAGCTCTTTTTGTTGAAAATTTAAGCGTAAATATTTGTAAAATTAAGAAAGATTTTATTTTAAGAGGGGGGCAGGTGGGGAGAGGTCAGTAGTTTTAAATTATAATCCAGATCTAGAAGGTTGTCGTGGTGTCCAGCGGATCTGTTTTGAAACAGATCAAAAGTGTTTCAGATATACTTTCCTCATATCAGCCTTTCAGCCTCTAGCAGATGACGCCACCAAGACGAATTAAGACTATTGGGCTGTACATGGGAAGGACGGCTCCGATTTCCCAGTTGTAGTTTTTTCTTGCTTAGAGGGGAAATACCCAGTAACGCTACGATCCATTGACATGTTTGAAAGGGCTAATGCTAATTTAAATATTGGCGTTACTGTGGTACAGTTTGAAACAGAATTTGAAGATAGGACTCGTTCTAAAAATAAGGGGGTGGTCTTCCCCGTAAGGAGTCCGTCAGTTGATTTGGTTAAACACTGGGTTTGGTTGCTTTACATGCCACCTAGTCAACCGAACACAATCGGTCATTTTAACCCTATCACTGACATTAGTAGAGTTCTGGGGGGTGGTAAGAAACAGAGTGCCCGTTTCTACTGTCCAACATGCCTCTCTAGATTTTGGACTGAACTAAAGCTGCGAAATCATATGAGGCATTGTAGCCGTCACGGCTACCAGACAGTGGAAACGGTTTCAGGGGATAGGACCATTCTACGTTTCAAAAATTTTCAGAATACCCTTCTCCAGTGCAACAAAATATCTTTGGACTGTGAAACTAAGCAGGTGGAGATGAACGACCCCCAATATCCAAACCAAGTCAAAGAATATCAGGCTATTGCAGTGTCCTATGGCCACGTGCAAAGAGATAATTCTAACACCATGCGGTTTTTAGAAATAGTTGAAACATTGGATAAGGGACCTGAGTGCATGGTCAAGGCACTGACTAAACTAATTGAAACGGCTAATGGTGCTATTTCTCGTTTGAGAAATACCCATTATCCAATGGGGCTTTCTGCAAAGGATCGTCTCGCGATTAAAAATCAAAACATATGTTGGGTTTGTCAGGGAAAGTTTGTAGACGTGGATAAGGGGACTAACGGGAAAAGAGGGGGGAGGGGGAAAGTCAGAGACCATGACCATTTGTGGCAGGAAATATCCTCGGGGGGTAGTAATTTTAGAGGGGTTGCGCATCAATCGTGTAATTTAAATGTTAGCCAGCAGTTTTTTATCCCTGTTTTTATTCATAATTCCAATTATGACTTAAAATTTATTTTACCGGCACTGGCACGTATGCATAGGGAGGGAGGGGGAGTAGATTGTCCACGGGTAAATAGTTCATTCATCTACAACATCATTCCCAAATCGGCTTAGAAGCTATTGCTTCTCGAACTGAAATGGCAGGTAGTGGATAATGGGCATATGTGCTGGAATAAAATCATGTTTCTAGATTCCTGTAGTTTTTCCCCAAGGCATTGAGTCAATTGATTCAAGTGAAAAAAAGCGACAATTTTGATAGCTTTCCCTTGCTTAAACAGCACTTTCCAGACAGTGAAATGTATGATCTGTTGACCTGCAAAGGTATATACGCATACGATTATTACTGTTCTGGTGCACGCTTAAGTGAGGAGAAACTACCTCCAATTGAAGCTTTTTACAATTCACTGACCAACAGTGAATGCACAGCCGAGGAGTATGAGTTTGCCAAGAAGGTGTGGTCCAAGGGGGGTTTTAAAAATGGGTGGGATTATTGTAGACTGTACTTGGCCAGTGACGTTCTAACTCTGTTGGATATAGTCTGTAAGAACACAAACCAGATCTATTCAGAGTTCGGGTTAGATATAGGCTATTATTTTTCCACACCCCATTTAGTGATGGATTTAATTTTAAAAATTAGCAGGGAGGAAATAGGCCTAATCACCGATGTAGATCAGCACCTTTT
This sequence comes from Artemia sp. Qi Xiang Cuo, assembly GCF_049724085.1. Lineage (NCBI taxonomy): Eukaryota > Metazoa > Arthropoda > Branchiopoda > Anostraca > Artemiidae > Artemia > Artemia sp. Qi Xiang Cuo. Next base: position 41,423,909 of record NC_142801.1, read on the forward strand.
TGTAGAGCGTTCAATGAGGGGTGGGTATGTTTTTCATGGGGACCGCGTCTTATCAACCGATCCGAGCGGACAACGCACCGGTGCAAAGTCAAATGCAGTGTTCTTGGACATGAACTCGTTGTACCCCTCGGCAATGTCCCACTACTCTTTGCCGTGTGGGAACTATCAATGGCTTGAGAATCCTTGTGAGTTCCCCGACATTACCACCATCGAGGACAATGGGCCACAAGGATTGTTCTTTGAAGTTGAGTCACAGTCCGCTGGCACTTCACGACTCAGTCAAAGATTTTGTCTATCCCTGTATCAATCGGCCCGTGAGCAGGGGCTCTCTGAGCCCCTACAATCGTTCATTGGTTGAGGATATGGGGATGCACTGGACTCCCTCCAAACAGAAACTGATTGCTGATTTGGACCCTAAGGAGAATATCGTTGTTCACCATGTGCTTTTGCATTGGATGGTGAGCAACGGTTTCAAGATCACCAAAATACACAGGGTCCTGGAGTTCACTCAGCGACCCTAATTGAAAACGTTTATCGACACCTTTGTCGATAAACGCTCTAGGGCACACTCAAAGGTGGAGAAGGAAATGTATAAGCTCCGCCTAAATTCAGCGTTTGGCAAAATGTGTTAAAGCGTTCGTAATAGATCTCGCTGCGACGTTGTGACTGACCTTCTAGAGTGTGCACGAATTATTGCCGACCCTAATTTTACATCGTTCACGAGCATAGAGACTGGCATGGTTCTTCTACACAGGCGAAAGTGAAATGTGGTTCTAATCAAGAATATAGCAGGCGGCAGTTCAGTACTAGAAATTTCAAAGAAGCTCATGTTGTCGTTCTTTTACAATTTGTGCAAGGTGCATTGGCCACGGGAGGGGGAGGTTCAAGTTTACTATGTTGATACAGATTCTCTGCTGTTAAATGTAACTGGGACTGATTTGGATTTATTGGGTGATTTGCGAAATGGGGTGCACATCAGCTCGCGGATGAATTTCACCAACTGGAATCCATCACTCTCCCCCACGCTGGTGAAACGTCAAGCCCCCAACCAACTGTTAATGTTAAAATCAGAGACGGGGAGTGATTTGTAATCCCGGGGGGGGTTCCCGGGCCCCAAATTTTAGTGTGTGGAAACACAGAGTGGGGAAGAAAAGAAGTCGTGTAAACGGGTACCTACACACTTTGTAAAGAGAAATTTTATCATGAGCGTTTATAGAGACTGAGCAGAAAGTAGCCTAGTGCCGAGAGCACAAGTGCTTGCAATTCGCTCTCTACAGTATAGAAATTATACTGTGAGAGTGGAAAAGAATGCAATGTCATGTATATCCGACAAAGTCTATGTGCTCGAGAATGGTGTGACTGTCCTACCCCACGGCCACTACCGTATTTCAGACCGAGTTGATTGCATTGACTATCGCAATCAACTTGGTCTGGATAAATTAACCTAATCTGACTAACCACCACTCAACCTGTTCATAAATTAACTAACCCCAATCTCACTAGCTTAACCTAACCCATCCACTAACCTATAGCAGCCGCAGTGATGACAAGTATTTTTTTCCACCGCCGCGCCCGGGGGGGGGTCCCTTCCCGCGGCCGCCCAGGGGGGGGGGGGGGGTCCCGCCCGCGGCCGGCCGGCCTTCGGCCCCGTGGCCCTGGGGGGGGGGAGGGAACCCTATTTTTTAAATTCAATGTAATGTTCAACTGTGCTATTGTTCCAAGTGTATTTTTTGTTGTTGTATAGAAAGTGTTATTGTACAGAAAAGTGTTGTACAAAAAGTGCTGTAGATGGACAAAAGTGTTGTACAGAAAAGTGCTGTACAGAAAAGTGTTTAAAGACAAAAAGTGTTATCATTGTTCATGTTGAACAAATAAAGTTTTCATGTTGACCATGAAATTTTGTCACGTTGAACAAGTGTTCATGTTGTTGTATAGAAAAGTGTTGTACAGAAAAGTGTTGATGTACAAAAAGTGCTGTAGATGGACAAAAGTGTTTAAAGACAAAAAGTGTTATCATTGTTCATGTTGAACAAATAGAGTTTTCATGTTGACCATGAAATTTTGTCACGTTGAATAAGTGTTCATATTGCTGTAATAAATGTTGCCATGAAATATTGTTTTTGTTGTTCTTGAATGGATAGATCTATGGGAAAATTACTACCTACTCATGGGACACATATGGTTTACAGTTAGTCATAGTCCGGCTGTTGTCAACAGCATGTATCAATTTAAAACATCCTTCAGATCGTTTCTGTGCGGGCCCTCAATGTCAGGGAAAACAACACTTTTAGCTAGAATAATTCAAAATTGCGATAAAATGTTTTTGGAGAAGCCGAAAAAAATCTACTATTGCTATAGTATTTGGTAAGAGTCCTATGATAAAATAAAAGCTATTGCCACAGCATACCAATACAATTCATACGAGGACTTGATGTTTTCAATAGTATTGAATCGAACTCGTGGCTGATTATTGATGATTTAACTGAATCCATTGAACAGTTCTCACAGGAAATGTTACAATTGTTCACTGTCCGATCTCATCATGAACATATTTCCATAATCCTAGTTCTACACAATCTGTTTCATCAGAGCAAATGTAGGCGAACCCTTGCTTTGAATTGCACTATCTATATTATCTATCGAGTCGTTCGTGATTCTAGCTCACTCATAACTCTCAATAAACAGATATACCCCGGTGCTCCAAAATTTCTGTTGTCAGCGTACACTCAGGCGACTAGCAAGCCCTACGGTTACATTTTGCTGGATCTTAATCAGAGCACGCTCGAGGATCTACGTGTAGTCACCAACATTTTCGACAATGAAATTACATTATATCTTCCGGTGAATAATATAAAAGGCTATTAGTTAACGTTATGACATTGAAGAAACATACGAGAACAACGGTATTTATTTTCCCTTTTAGGCACTTCAAAATCCGAACTAAAAATAAACTAAACTAAACAATACTAAAATCTAAACTAAAACATTAAAATAAAACTAAACTAAACTAAAGTAAAGTGCTAAATTAAAACTCTAACTAAAACTCATATGTAAAACGAAAACTCTTAACTAAAAAAAACTAAAAGTAAACTAAAACTCAAACTAAAAATCTAGACTAAACTAAAATTAAACTAACTAAAACTAAACTAGAAATAAATTCTAATCTCTAAACTGCTAAAGTATAACTCTAACTAAAAATAAACACTAATCTAAAACTAAACTAAACTAACTAAAACTCTAAACTAAAACTAAACACTAATCTAAAACTAAACTAAAACCAAACTAAGCTACTAAATTAAAACTCTAACTAAAACTACTTAGCAAACTTTAGCTAAACTAAAACTCTAATCTAAAACTAAACTAAAACTAAACTAAAAATAAAGGTAATGAATAAACTTAAAATAAACTAACTAAAAGAAAACTAAACATTAAACTAAAACTCTAAACTAAAACTAAACTAACTAAAACTAAACTAGAAATAAATTCTAATCCCTAAACTACTAAAGTATAACTCTAACTAAAACTAAACACTAATCTTAAACTAAACTAACTAAAACTCTAAACTAAACACTAATCTAAAACTAAACTAAAACCAAACTAAGCTACTAAATTAAAACTATAACTAAAACTTTTTATAAAACTGTAGCTAAACTAAAACTCTAATCTAAACTAAACTAAAAGTAAACTAAAACTAAAAATCTAGACTAAACTAAAACTAAACTAACTAAAACTAAACTAAAAATAAATTATAATCTCTAAACTAAACTAAAACCAAACTAAGCTACTAAAACTAAACTAAACTAACTAAAACTCTAAACTAAAACTAAACAATAATCTAAAACAAAACTAAAAGTAAACTAAAAATATAAATAAAAATATAGACTAAACTAAAAAAAACTAAAAGTAAACTAAAACTAAAAATCTAGACTAAACTAAAACTAAACTAAAACTAAACACTAATCTAAAACTAAACTAAAAATCTAGACTAAACTAAAACCAAACTAAGCTACTAAATTAAAACTCTAACTAAAACTCATATGTAAAACGAAAACTCGTAACTAAGAAACTAAAGTAAACTAAAACTCTAAACTAAACTAAAACTAAAATAAACTAACTAAAACTCTAAACTAAAACTAAAAACTAATCTAAAACTAAACTAAACTATAACTCTAACTAAAACTAAACACTAATCTAAAACTAAACTAAACTACCTAAAACTCTAAACTAAAACTAAACACTAATCTAAAACTAAACTAAAACCAAACTAAGCTACTAAATTAAAACTCTAACTAAAACTCTTTAGCAAACTGTAGCTAAACTAAAACTCTAATCTAAACTAAACTAAAAGTAAACTAAAACTAAAAATCTAGACTAAACTAAAACTAAACTAAAAATAAATTCTAATCTCTAAACTAAACTAAAACCAAACTAAGCTACTAAAACTAAACTAAACTAACTAAAACTCTAAACTAAAACTAAACACTAATCTAAAACTAAACTAAAATTAAACTAAAACTATAACTAAAAATATATACTAAACTAAAAAAAACTAAAATTAAACTAAAACTAAAACTAAAAATCTAGATTAAACTAAAACTAAACTAAACTAAAACTCTAAACTAAAACTAAACACTAATCTAAAACTAAACTAAAACCAAACTAAGCTACTAAATTAAAACTCTAACTAAAACTCTTTAGCAAACTGTAGCTAAACTAAAACTCTAATCTAAACTAAACTAAAAGTAAATTAAAACTAAAACTAAAAATCTAGACTAAACTAAAACTAAACTAAACTAACTAAAACTCTAAACTAAAACTAAACACTAATCTAAAACTAAACTAAACTATAACTCTAACTAGAACTAAACACTAATCTAAAACTAAAGTAAACTAACTAAAACTCTAAACTAAAACTAAACACTAATCTAAAAATAAAATAAAACCGAACTAAGCTACTAAATTAAAACTCTAACTAAAACTCTTTAGCAAACTGTAGCTAAACTAAAACTCTAATCTAAACTAAACTAAAAGTAAACTAAAACTAAAAATCTAGACTAAACTAAAACTAAACTAACTAAAGCTAAACTAAAAATAAATTCTAATATCTAAACTACTAAACTATAAATCTAACTAAAACTAAACACTAATCTAAAACTAAACTAAACTAACTAAAACTCTAAACTAAAACTAAACACTAATCTAAAACTAAACTAAAACCAAACTAAGCTACTAAATTAAAACTCTAACTAAAACTCATATGTAAAATAAAAAATATTAACTAAAAAAAAATAAAAGTAAACTAAAACTAAAACTAAAAATCTAGACTAAACTAAAACTAAACTAAACTAACTAAAACTCTAAACTAAAACTAAACACTAATTTAAAACGAAACTAAAAATCTTAACTAAACTAAAACTAAACTAACTAAAACTAAACTAGAAATAAATTCTAATCCATAAACTACTAAAGTATAACTCTAACTAAAACTAAACACTAATCTAAAAATAAACTAAAACCAAACTAAGCTACTAAATTCAAACTCTAACTAAAACTCATATGTAAAACGAAAACTCTTAACTAAAAAACTAAAGTAAACTAAAACTATAAACTAAACTAAAAATAAACTAAACTAACTAAAACTATAAACTATAACTAAACACTAATCTAAAACTAAACTAAACTAAAACCAAACTAAGCTACTAAATTAAAACTCTAACTAAAACTCATATGTAAAACGAAAACTCTTAACTAAAAAAACTAAAAGTAAACTAAAACTCAAACTAAAAATCTAGACTAAACTAAAACTAAACTAACTAAAACTAAACTAAAAATAAATTCTAATCCCTAAACTACTAAACTAGAACTCTAACTAAAACTAAACACTAATCTAAAACTAAACTAACTAAAGCTCTAAACTAAAACTAAACACTAATCTAAAACTAAACTAAAACCAAACTAAGCTACTAAATTAAAACTCTAACTAAAACTCTTTAGCAAACTGTAGCTAAACTAAAACTCTAATCTAAACTAAACTAAAAGTAAACTAAAAATAAAAATCTAGACTAAACTAAAACTAAACTAAACTAAAACTAAACACTAATCTCTAAACTACTAAACTATAACTCTAACTAAAACTAAAAACTAATCTAAAACTAAACTAAACTAACTAAAACTCTAAACTAAAACTAAACACTAATCTAAAACTAAACTAAAACCAAACTAAGCTACTAAATTAAAACTCTAACTAAAACTCTTCAGCAAACTGTAGCTAAACTAAAACTATAATCTAAACTAAACTAAAAGTAAACTAAAACTAAAAATCTATAATAAAAAAAAACTAAACTAAACTAACTAAAACTCTAAACTAAAACTAAACACTAATCTAAAACTATACTAAACTATAACTCTAACTAAAACTAAAAACTAATTTAAAACTAAACTAAACTAACTAAAACTCTAAACTAAAACTAAACACTAATCTAAAACTAAACTAAAACCAAACTAAGCTACTAAATTAAAACTCTAAATAAAACTCTTTATCAAACTGTAGATAAACTAAAACTCTAATCTAAACTAAACTAAAAGTAAACTAAAACTAAAACTAAAAATCTAGACTAAACTAAAGCTAAACTAAACTAACTAAAACTCTAAACTAAAACTAAACACTAATCTAAAACTAAACTAAACTATAACTCTAACTAAAACTAAACACTAATCTAAAACTAAACTAAACAAACTAAAACTCTAAACTAAAACTAAACAAAAATATAAAACTAAACTAAAACCAAACTAAAACTAAACTAAATAAAAATAAAATATAAATAAATTATAATCCCTAAACTACTAAATTATAAATATAACTAAAACTAAACACTAATCTAAAACTAAACTAAAACCAAACTAAGCTACTAAATTCAAACTCTAACTAAAACTCATATGTAAAACTAAAACTCGTAACTAAAAAACTAAAGTAAACTAAAACTCTAAACTAAAATAAAACTAAACTAAACTAACTAAAACTCTAAACTAGAACTAAACACTAATCTAAAACTAAACTAAACTAAAACCAAACTAAGCTACTAAATTAAAACTCTAACTAAAACTCATATGTAAAACGAAAACTCTTAACTAAAAAAACTAAAAGTAAACTAAAACTCAAACTAAAAATCTAGACTAAACTAAAACTAAACTAAATAAAACTAAACTAGAAATAAATTCTAATCTATAAACTACTAAAGTAGAACTCTAACTAAAACTAAACACTAATCTAAAACTAAACTAACTAAAACTCTAAACTAAAACTAAACACTAATCTAAAACTAAACTAAAACCAAACTAAGCTACTAAATTAAAACTCTAACTAAAACTCTTTAGCAAACTGTAGCTAAACTAAAACTATAATCTAAACTTAACTAAAAGTAAACTAAAACTAAAAATCTAGACTAAACTAAAACTAAACTAAACTAAAACTAAACACTAATCTCTAAACTACTAAACTATAACTCTAACTAAAACTAAACACTAATCTAAAACTAAAATAAAACCAAACTAAAACTAAACTAACTAAAACTAAACTATAAATAAATTCTAATCCCTAAACTACTAAAGTATAACTATAACTAAAACTAAACACTAATCTAAAACTAAACTAAAACCAAACTAAGCTACTAAATTAAAACTCTAACTAAAACTCATATGTAAAAAGAAAACTCTTAACTAAAAAACTAAAGTAAACTAAACTAAAACTAAACTAAACTAACTAAAACTCTAAACTAGAACTAAACACTAATCTAAAACTAAACTAAACTAAAACCAAACTAAGCTACTAAATTAAAACTCATATGTAAAACGAAAACTCTTAACTAAAAAAACTAAAAGTAAACTAAAACTCAAACTAAAAATCTAGACTAAACTAAAACTAAACTAACTGAAACTAAACTAAAAATAAATTCTAATCTCTAAACTACTAAACTATAACTCTAACTAAAACTAAACACTAATCTAAAACTAAACTAAACTAACTAAAACTCTAAACTAAAACTAAACACTAATCTAAAACTAAACTAAAACCAAACTAAGCTACTAAATTAAAACTCTAACTAAAACTCTTTAGCAAACTGTAGCTAAACTAAAAATCTAATCTAAACTAAACTAAAAGAAAACTAAAACTAAAAATCTAGACTAAACTAAAACTAAACTAAAACTAAACACTAATCTCTAAACTACTAAACTATAACTCTAACTAAAACTAAACACTAATCTAAAACTAAACTAAACTAACTAAAACTCTAAACTAAAACTAAACACTAATCTAAAACTAAACTAAAACCAAACTAAGCTACTAAATTAAAACTCTAACTAAAACTCTTTAGCAAACTAGCTAAACTAAAACTCTAATCTAAACTAAACTAAAAGTAAACTAAAACTAAAAATCTAGACTAAACTAAAACTAAACTAACTAAAACTCTAAACTAAAACTAAACACTAATCTAAAACTAAACTATAACTCTAACTAAAACTAAACACTAATCTAAAACTAAACTAAACTAACTAAAACTCTAAACTAAAACTAAACACTAATCTAAAACTAAACTAAAAACAAGCTAAGCTACTAATTTAAAACTCTAACTAAAGCTCTTTAGCAAACTGTATCTAAACTAAAACTATAATCTAAACTAAACTAAAAGTAAACTAAAACTAAAAATCTAGACTAAACTAAAACTAAACTAAACTAACTAAAACACTAAACTAAAACTAAACAAAATATAAATTATAACAATAAACTAAACATTAAACTAAAACTAAACTAAAATCTAAACTAAACCAAACTAAAACTAAACTAAAATAAAGGTAATAAATAAACTTAGAATAAACTAAAAATCTAAACTAAATAGGTAATAAAATAATAAACTAAAAATCTAAACTAGCCCAACCTGCAATCCTCTTTTTCTAATATTTCCGCCCTCCTGATTGGCTGAGAAGGAGGATGTATCCGACTCGCTGATTGGTTGAGAAGGGGGATGTAACCGACTCGCTGATTGGCTGAGAAGGGAAACACGTGATCTAACTGTTTCCGGGAAACTCATAGCATTTGGCTCGAGCAACAACAACAAATACTATTTCTGGACACCATGACATTCGCCTCGAGCATGTACATGTCCAAAACAACAACAAATACTATTTCTGGATCATAACATTCGCTGAGAGCGTGCAAAAAACACACCTGGAGAAAGAGGTCATTGACCCCATTAACCACGTGTTCTCTCTAGGGATTCCATGCCCTTATTAGGACCATAAACCACGTGGTGATCGTGGGAGTTTAAAAAAAAAGTGTCCGAATCGGGATTTGAAGGGGTATTGTAATCATGGGGTCAATAGGGGCCATTCTACTGGAAGGGCAACCCCTCTCATATTAGGTATAACTTCTGTTCATTTTACGTTTTAGCATTGCTCCTTACTTTCAGCGGAAAGTAAGGAGCAATTTTTCTCTTAAGTCTGAATACTAGCTGGACGCTTACGTAGCCAGCTTCAGGGCGATTTAATCAAAGATTTGAGGGAATTCGGAACTTTTGTAAAGATCCTTTTCTCTATCCGCTTTGTGCGAGTTCATTTTTGTCATTATTAACTCTCTAGGTATCATTTGGAATATATTTTTTAGCCTCTGTTGCCTAACCGAGCTCTTGAGATATATTCATCTGTAGGCAGTGGTTGCTTTGAACTTGCAAAGTACTTTCGGCATGTAATAGGTGTTGAAGAAAGACCCTATTTGTTTGTTGCAGCTGCTCACTTGAAATCTGTTGGAAAGATTGTTTATAGTCTACCCGCTGAAGGAGGATCTACTGAAACCAAGATTGTCAGCATCCCCTCTGATATTGTGAGTTGCTTAAATTTAATTTTGTTTCCTTTTTTATAGCTGTGAGTTAAACGGTGTGGTATATATGTCGGCGGTGTTCATCATTGAAATTAAAAAAGGAGGGTGTTTTCAGAGTCAATGTACTAGTGTTGCTCACCTTTTTTGCGTTTTTTTTTTATTTTTTTGCTACTTCATATGGAAGGGTGGTTGTGGAAACTTGGGAGGGGGCTCATTCCGATTCGAGATCGAAAATACTAGTCCTCTTTATAAGAACCAAAAAGGATTAAAGGGCACCTTGACCCTCCTCCAATATCAAATGGGCCTTCTAGCCTTTATCTGCCCCCGTATACCCTAATGGTTTTTACATCAAATTTTGAGCTAACTATTTTGTTCAGGATAGTCAAGTTCTGTAAAGTATGCCTTTGGGTTGGACATGATCTTGAACCACACGCGCAGTTGTCCTAAATTATTTAAATTAATTATTTTTCACAAATAGGTTTTAGCAGAACAGTTGTGTGTGTTTGGTTTTGGCTGTCCGATCGTCGTAGAACTCTTAAGGAACGCTTATTTGGCGTTTATGCGGGATCATTTACCCGCATTCCTGAGCACACCAAAAGTTGTTACGTGCAACCGAGTTTTCAAAATACAGTATCTGTAGTATCTTAGAAATGGCTAGAGGGGGGGGGTCGATTTGAAATTTTCAGAGTGCATGGGGAAATGGATTTTAAATTGTGTGTAGAGGGAGGGGTGGGGATCAAAAATGCTGTGTCTCCGATTTGCCGAAAAGTTTTTACACGGAAAGTTTGAGTCCCTGTGTACTCGGGATCTATTCGCGCTGAAGTATCGGGGTAAATCCAAAGACACCATGCATACCCCGGTTATTAAAACACCATATCTGCACCATCTCGGGAATAACCTGGGGGGATCAGTTTAAAACATTCAGGGACTGTTGGGGGGGGGGCAAATAGACCTATAATTTTGACTTATGTGGAGGAAGATATACAAATTTTTATCTCTGATCCGTCTAAAATTACGATATGGCTCTCTGTGAAACTTAAAATTTAGGCACGGTAAAGCAGTCAGATAAATTGAAAGACAGTATGTGTGAGGTATTCACTGAGGTATTATAGTACGATTATATATATGAAGTATTTATAATACTCCAATAAATTTTCTTTTCTTTTTTTTTTTTTTGTATTTTGAACTTTATCCCCTTGCATGACAAAAATGTATACATGCTTGGCTCCAGTCTAAGCCTTCCAGTATTAAGAAAAATTGAAGAAAGAGGACCCTCTTTGTTACCCTGTGCCTAACTTAGTCAATGGGTCTCTTTTAGTGCAGCACATAGTTTTTTAAGGACAACAACGGTACTAAAGGTCCTGGGAAATCTCTACCAAGACTCCAAGTGTGACCGCCATAGAATTCTCAGAAATCGTGGCTAAAAATACAGCTTGGTCACATCCATAGAGTCACATCTGCGTGATGGGAGGTAGTTGGGGATCGGTTGTGACTTATTGAAAAGATATTTCCAAATCTATAGCTCTTAGGACTAGAAGATGTAATTTTATTAACTATTCTTTGGATTGCTTATCTTTGATGGGGAGCTACCCCACTGCTTTTGTATTTTGACTTATACTTGGAATGAACTACGGCCGTTTAAAATATGAATCATTGACAGAGCTAGGAGGGACAGTCCGTTTGAGCACAAGGAGCATGTAAATTTACTGAAAAAAAAATAGATGTTAAAAATACAGCCGTTTAGAGAGGTCACAACTCATGTTTGTGATTTGGCTTGCTATACCGTTGATGAAAACGGATTTAAACTGTGCAATTGACATGCAATTGAGTTTTTGTATTTTTTTTTTTTTTTTTTTTTTTTTTTTTTTAAGCTTAAATTCGGAAACAGCAAATGAATGATTGTCAATTATTGCACCAGGAACATGTCTAATATCAACTTGCTTTGGTACCATTGCTACCTAAAGTCCTGACACGAAATCTTCGAGTCAGAATCGGGATTAGAATAGGAATTGATAACAGATTTGTCATCATCCCATTACTAAAAAAAAAACGCTTTATTTTTATGTTTTGGAAAATGAGAAAGCGTCAACGATTTTAATTGTCTTTTGCTAGTTTAGTTTTACTGTACCATTATCAGATTGACATTTCCGTTTAAAACAGATTTTTTCGTTGCTTGCTGTAGTCATATTTCAAATTATTTTTCATATAATGAAAAATAATTTTATATTTTTCATTCTTGAACTTTGCCTTTTCTTTTTTTTACTATGACCTTCAGTATAAATATTTTCCCCATTTTTAGATTCGAGAACGAGTGGAGTTCATTCTAGAAAGTCCGTCAAGCCTGCCTAGCGACGTGGGAGAATTTGCATGTGTACTCATTGCTGATTCTTTGACGAGTCTTCCAAATCCTAAAGCAGTGATCGAGGATATTTGTGGTTTCGTCGTAGACGGAGGTTTCCTTGTAGTTGCTTCTGCTAACAATTGGAGCAAAATACCAAGAGTATGAATCATGTTATTTTTTTACATGTAGCCTATATTTTAAAAACTAGCGTGAGTTAATTCGTGCTGTAGCACTTTTTTATACAAGGGTGCATTGAATGAGAGTGGCAAGCTTAGTTTAACCCAAGTGCTGACTTTTCATGAAAATACTGCAATTTTCTGGTATAATTTTTTGTAAAAGAAAAAAAAAGCGAGAACAATATAAAAAAAAATTCTGTCAATAAAATGATGCTTAAATAAAAGTAAGCGAAGATATGTCTGTCAGATGTTTTCCTGGGAAATGCCTAAGGATAATTTTTGGTAAACATTTGTTTGACTTTATATCAAACATAAAGCTTTACGAAAAATGTGTTTCGATCCCACTGTCAAGGGCTATAATGAAAGAACTTAAGATGGTTAGGTCATATCCTACTGATGAAAGATGATAGGCTACCAAAAATTGTGTATGCTGGCGGTCTATCTGGAGAAAACAAATGCAGAACATCCTCGAAGGAGATATGAAGGGGTTATAAGAGATATCTAAAGGAAGTAGAAACTAAAAGGGATGAAGTAAAAGGTGAAGTCTGGATTGAGTGGAGTGGAGGATAAGTCTGTAATGAGCTGCCTAGCCTCAGTTGGTTTGTGTTGTGATGAACTGTTATCGCTAGATATTGCATGCTACTACTACTAAAAACTCACTGCAGGTCCAAGCCACCTGAGACCAACACTGCTACGCATGCTCCTCTCTATCTTGATGTATTTATAGTGTCCCTCTTTACACCCTCCCAGGAAGTTCCATTTTTCCTCAAGTCTTTCCTTACGACCTCTTCTCACCCCGTTCGGAGACGACCTGCTTTTTGTTTGGCCCTATATGGTTGGTAATCAAAATTGAATATCTTCCTTTGATTGGGAGGAAGAACCCCCTCTCCTAAAAAAAATCGAAAACTTAAGACCTAAAAATATAAGTTTTCCGTGTTTTTTTTTCTAAGCACTTTAAGCATAAAATTAAGCCACTCAATAACATAGGCAGTAGATTGTACAAACGGTAGCTAGCCTTCCCCCTCCGGGCAAGTTCTTAGATTCGTATACGTTTTTAAAAATATTTAAATTGATATGGATTTCACCCTTCTAGTAAAATTTGAAATACCATCTTCAGAAACATTTTGATACACTACCCCCCCCCCCCCTCCAGCCCAAAAAAGTCTAAGTATGTACAGTTGTCTTTGGCGATGGCCTTTTTTTTAGTTTGACTATTAATATTATTTTTTGTATCGTTGTTGTTTTTATACAAGTACTAATAAGTTTGTATACAAATTGGTATGGAAAAGGAATAACAGGTCTAAAAGTAGGTTGATGTGCACAAATATTTTTTTTTTTTTCAACAAAAACTTAAATTAGTAACGAAGGCTAATTAAAATGATTAAGAAAATATTTCTTTGTAAAGATGTTTTTTTTCTGAAACGGCAAGGTCCAGATTAAACCTAATCATCGTAAATAGTTTTGTCCTATTCCACATTTTGATTTGGCAGTTCCATTGTCCTTATGGCTTTGCGGGGTAGGGGGAGTTATTTAATGGATCCCTAAAGTAAAAAAAAACATAAAGAAATTATTCTTTTTCCAATTAATTTGCTTAACGTAAAAGAACTTTAGGCTGAAATTCTATTTAGTTCTCTTTTCTGATGAATAAATATGTTTTAGGACCTTTGGATTGGAGGAAAAGGCAACAAGAAAGGAGATACTACTTTTGAAGTGATAGATTGTCTCTTAGAAAAGAATTTCGAGCGTTTTCCACTCCCTGGTGATCAAAATCAGCTGGCCTACTTTTACCCAAAAACAACTCAAATCTGGGAGCTGAGAATTCCTAAAGTAGCAGTTTGGAAGAAAGTAAAATAGCATAAAGTTGAAAACAATGTGTGAGCCTGAGCACAAACGAAGAAAGTGCTCACCCGTTAATGAAGAAAGTGATTTGATTCCTCCTAGTCCCCCAATTGATAACGGCTCTAAGAACAATGAGACCAACGAATTGCCCAACTGGGAAGAATATATCAATGATCTTGAGTCAGTCCAGAGAAGCTTAATAAGAAAATGTATGTGTGGACATAATTTGGACGATCTACAAAGGCGTGTGATATACCCAAGTAAAGTGTTAACAACATTTTACGAGGGAAGTGGTATATTGGGACGTCAAGCTTTAATGTTGTGTTCGATTGCTGAATTGCTATATAATGAACTATTGAGACAATTTAATGTGGGACTGATGTGCCAGAATTTAGTTGAAGTGAGAACATTACTACCTCTTGGACATTCAGCAGATTTGTCAAGCGTCTTATTTAGACTTTTGAGCTGTACAGATAAATTCATAAGCTATTCTAGTGCTCAAGCTTTATTTTCTCGGTTACGATTAGCTTCAGAGCCATCTGCAACTATTCTAATTGAAAAAATCATTACAGACTGCATAAAGCCTTGTGTCAGTGGTGTTTTTGTACCTATGCATACTTTAAATCATGCGTTTGATATTTTACGAAGTTGTGTTGATAGCCAAAATGAGGATAGTCATCCTTTGGAAGAAGAAGGAGATTTAGCTGCTAGCTGTGTGCCAGTAAACATTGTTGAAGAACAGGATGAAATAGACTTAAAAGAAACATGTGTCCGTGTTCTTGGGAAACACTGGAATTCAATTGTTTCCCATTTTCATTTTCTAATTTCTTCAGGTAGTGCAAGGACTAATGAATGCGCTTCCGTGGTTGCTAGCTTTTTAAATCTCTGGAAATCAATAATTTCAGTGAAAGCTAATCTTTCGGTAATTGATACAAAGCCGTTCTATATGCGACTTGAGACTTTAGTGCCTTTGTTACAAAGAAATGTTGTTGATACAGTCTGGACAAGTATTTTAAACCTTTTAAACGAGGTTTTATGTTATGGAAGTACTTTAGCATTGCAAGATTATTTGCCAGAAGAGCCATGCAATTTGGCGCATTTTGTTATACGACATGTAAAAAGTGAACGGTTGCTCGAGCGGCTACCAGTCATTAGAAACGAAGAATGTTTCAGTGGGACGAGTATTGAAAGTGTTGCATCTGTGACTGGTAATTCTGATGTAGATGTACTATTTCGTAAGTTAGTTTTGCTAGCGTTAAAAGCTGTTGCTGTTACTGTTAAAGAGACTCGATGTGAAAGCTCAAGTGAGAACAGCTCCATATTTAGTGATGCTGGATCTGCTGGAGATGAAGCTGATATGCTTGTCATTACGAGAAGTATGAAACAAGTATTTAAAACTTTAGATATACGGGTTAAAGCTGTTCTGGAGTATCACCCAGAAACACCAGTGGCAGAATGGGTGGCAAAAATGTTCTCCGAACAAGACGATGAACTCATCGAATCTCTTCTCTGCTGCTTAGACATTTTTACAGGCCTTTCAGATGCCTTAAAATCTCAACCAGATTTTCAAAGGTCCTTGAATCCTGTTCTAAGTCTTTTACAGCTTTTTTCTATTGTACATAATGACTCTAACGTTCTACTAGATTTGCTTGTGTCAAACGAAACATGTTTTTTGCTATATTTGTTACGGGTGTTAAAATTTATTAGAAAAAATTGGACTCTATTTGTAACTTCGTCTAGTCGTCTAGATGAACCAATGGGTACTTTCATTCGACTGAGAATGGCTATAAACAGGCTAGTTACTAAAAATTTATTTCCTTATAATATTGACCCCGTTATGAAGCTCCTTCAGAAATGTGAAGACATGTATGAAGGTGTACATTCTGACTGTAATGAGACTGTTTGATCTTTTTAATTTCTGCACAGAACTAGAGCAATAAAGAAAAAGGTAGTCTCTGAGCGTCTTCCATACTTAACTCTCATCTTTTCGATTGTATGTTCAGCTTTCATGAGGGTATCAACAATCACCTGTTCTACTGTATAATAGGCAAAAGCAGCTGTGACAGAAATTGCTGGAAATATTCTATCTCATTGAGCCACTTATTCTGAACGACTCTCCAAAATAGGAGTTGCTGGGAATTAACTCGGTTTTGTAGCTCATTGTTTTTGGGGTTTTAACTCTCAACTGAGTTAACTTTGGGCTTCTGGAAAAGCAAGGGGGTTCAGAGTAATTTCCGAGTCAACTACCAAACGTGCCTTTAGCTTTTGGTGTCAAGTGTGGTTTTTTTCCTTCTAATTTTTAATATAAGTCCTTCATTTCAACACTGTAACAATAAATGCCCCACTCATACGTGTTTAAGTTTGTCACTTGTTGTGTTCTTCAGTTTCTATTTTAAATACAAACTATTTTAAGACGGATTTTTTGTTAATCGTTTTATTCAAAGTTGTCAAATCAAAACCATGTATTTAACTATATGTATATACACTTGTTATGGCATCAGCTAACGTTGAATATATCATATTTAAAACCAATGGACATATCTGACTCAAGAAATTTGTTTCTCCATTCAAATCCCCT